>NC_051452.1:5136726-5151912 GCF_001649575.2 Kryptolebias marmoratus | reverse complement strand
CTAACAGGACCAGGTTTAGAGCTCCTAACAGGACCAGGTTTAGAGCTCCTAACAGGACCAGGTTTAGAGCTCCTAACAGGACCGGGTTTAGAGCTTCAACAGGACCGGGTTTAGAGCTCCTAACAGGACCGGGTTTAGAGCTCCTAACAGGACCGGGTTTAGAGCTTCAACAGGACCGGGTTTAGAGCTTCAACAGGACCGGGTTTAGAGCTCCTAACAGGACCGGGTTTAGAGCTCCAATAATTTAATGTTGTTTTTTAAACTGATGTCAAACACATCTGTCTGGTATATTTTATATAAATATATTTCTATGACAGTGTTAGTATTAAAACTCTGCCCTCTGCTGGTGGAAACTGGTTCCTGCAGATTAATTAAATTTAGAAGTTTAGAGATGTTTTAGTTATTTCAGGCTCTATATGATGTAGAAGCTACAGCTTTATCAAGATTTGTGAATTATTCTGCAACTTTAAACTCTTAATAATAAAAACAAGATATAAAGTTTTTCTGCAGGATCAGAGAGGTCAATCATGCGCTGCTTTCTGTTACTGCTGGAGATGAAATTTCCATCTCAAGTCTCAGATTTCTTGGTAATGTGACAGAGCAGAATAAATTTCTGGTATCAGACGAGCCTCCCACCAGTTCTGCAGCTGGTCCACGCAGGCGTTGGGCGGACCGCCGATGCACGCAATCTGCTGCCGCTGCTTCCACTCCGGCAGCTCCTCGGAGATCAGGTCTGATATCAACCCCTGAGTGACGTTCAGGACGTCGTTCAGGTAGCTGACTACGTCCTGGCACACAGACGAGGTCACATGAGCATCTAACCTCTCCTAACGTCTGGTACGAACAGCTGAACTCAACGTCTTCTTGTAAAGGTTAATAATCTCACGTGACGTTTGGCTTTCAGCTCCAGACACATCCTGTTGATAACCATCTTCTCCATCTCCAGCTCCTTCACCGACATGCCGTTCACGTCATTCTCTGCACAAACCCAAGATCACCTTCAGCTGCAAATTAGCAGACTTTATGTCATTTTCTGTTCCTTCTTCTGTACGAGGTCTTACCCCTGTTCTTCAGCGTGTTCAGTTTGAAGTCGTACTCGTCCTGCAGGTCCTCCAAGCTCTTCAGGTACTGATCCATGAACTGAAAGAAACAGAACGTCACCTTTAATGATGGGGTGACGGAGGGCAGGTTAGAACCCGAAGTCTCGGCTGTACGCTGCGTTTGTTTCACCTGAACTTTTTCTTTCATTTCCTTCACTTTGTTGTCGAGCTTCTGCTTCTCCACCACCATCGCAGACACCGTCCCCTCACTCTCCCCCTGCAGGGACACGCGTTATTTTACCTTCTGTTTAACATTAAACCCAAACAAACAGCTTCAGAACAGCAGGCCAAGCTGCAGATTTGACCTCAGCATCCTTCGCGTTGGCCAAGATCTTCTGCTCCTCCTTCAGGTTTCTGGCAATGATCATGGCCATGTGGACGGGGTCCTCCTGGAACCGGTCCTGGAGAGACAAGCGCTCTGCTTTTAGACTTCCAGCTCAGAAGCTTTTACCCGCTCAGACTCAGTCCGGGGTCTGACCTGCAGGTTCCTCTTGATCTTCCGGAAGTTGTGCTGCTGCAGGAAGTTGTTGTCCAGGGTGAAGCGGCTGTGCTGGTCGTCCAGCTGAACCAGCAGGTCGTGAAACCGGACGGTGGCCAGAGAGTCCTGTGCCGCCGTCACGTCCCTGAGCGGGTCCAGAGACAGGAGTTTACAGCTCCAAATAAAAAGTGACACCTTCCCACAGCCAAACATTGTCCTCTGAACCTTTATAAACTAAATGTTTTAGCATCAAATCCCCACCGGTACCTGCTCAACTAAAACCGTTCATGAATGAGATAAAGAATAACAAGTGGTGCACTGAATATATTGAGATTATTTTATCTTAATCATGACGAGATGTAACGATTCGTGTTTTTCCCAGTAAATACTAATAATACTAATAATGTCTGCCTTCTCACCAGTCGATGCTCTCGATCCACTTGCTCAGATACTGCCGGATGTCCATTGGGAAGGAGTCATCGTACAGCTGATCCACCTGCTCCAGGTACTTACAGTCCAACATGGACAGCTGTAACCACTGCGCCATCTTCTGGTCAACACGAGCAGCTGCACGACAACTCAGGCGGTCAGGATTCAAACCTCAGATCAGCTCAGCTCAGGAGCAAACCAATCAGAGCAAATTCATGAATTCACAACCAGGAAAACCTGTCAGGAAGTACCTGAGAACAGGAGAACAGTGGGTTTAATCTGTATTTAAAGAGGTTTCAGAAAGCCACACGTAACAGCACAGATCACAGTATCATAAAAACACGTTTTACCATACATGTGATAAAATATGTTATTTGAATCAAATTAAATTACTAATTAAATTGGATTATGTGTCGTTAAACACAGCAACCAAAACAAGTCTGCCTCATGCTGAGGACTTTTTATTTATGATCATTTTATTGTCAAATATTTATAATTCTTAATATTCAAACTAGATTTATTCGTAAGTTCATCCCTCAGCAACCTTAATGAAAACATTTCAGCTGAATTAAAAGCTTTTTGGCGACGTTTCCTCGTGTGAGTAATAAATTAAATGATCATAAATAAATCTGACATTTCTATCAGCTCTGTTTGTAAAAGCTAAGTTCGCCTCGGAGTGCTAAATTCCCAAATATTAAAGTAATCTGAGCAATTCAGGAATCTTTCTGCTTCCTGCCTGCATGCATCAGAGGTCAAAGGTGAGGATGTTTATTCTTTTCTGGCAACACGACAGTGAAGGAAATCAGAAGTGCTGACTCAGAGAAAAACTGTTTAAACATCTTAAATGGATCAGAGCGACACTTTCTGTAGGATAAGATTACAAATACTTTGAGACACAAATATATATAATATATATTTATTAAACCTTCATCATTCAGCCAGGTGATACTCACACACCTTCAACAACAAAAGAGGATGAGTTAAGTTTCATTTTCCTCACAAACAATCTTCAGACCAAACAACAACATGAACACATTCTCAGTAACTCATAACTATCAAAGATCTGGGTTTGAATAAGCAAATAAAAACATAATATTTGCACTTGTTTTGTAATGGATTTGTAATAACATTTATATCACACTGACATGAATTTGGGTTTTTAACCTGGATGCTCAGGTTATCACTATAATCCACTGTTTGTTGTTTTGACCAAACTTTATTTAGATTTTTGCCTTTTTAGGAAATCTTGGTGTACAGCCAAACAGCCCTAATAATAGACATATTTGTTAATGTTTTACCTACATGGCAGTGTTCTGATGGATAATTCGGCTCATGTATAATTGATCTGGTATTACCTATAAACCGGCTTGTTTTAACAGTTTGTTTATAGTTTCTGTGTTGGTTTTGTTGTAGTGGGCGGTGACGGACAACGTGCGAGAAAAAACTTTAATTTATAGTACAAACACAGCTGATTGTCAACCACAAAACCATAAAACCGAGTCAACAAGAGCAGAAAAACAGCTTTTAATGTGCCGTTTAAGTTGTTTATAATGATTTTTGTCGATTAGCTTAGCCGACTGTTTTGTTCTTGTTAAAAATAAAACAAAAAGCGAGCATAAAACATGCTGGTTACGTGGTAAACAGGTAAGTAAACCCACCTTTTACTTTGAGGAAGCCTGCAGACTCTTAAGTGACTTTAGTTTTAACGCTTGAAAGCTTTTCCTGGTGCCAGTTTCCGTCTGTCGGCTAAACAGCTCTCTCCTATGGATGTAACACTGCGACTGCTACGTAATCACCTTATCAGCCAATCACAGCTTAGAATCCACTGCAAGCTCCCGCCTCTTCTGTGTGATAGCCAATCACAGGTGGCTATTCCGCCTATATGCAAACTCTCCAAAATGACTAAGAAAAACAAACTGTTTGTCTCCGAAATGTCCCTTTATGACCATAAACATAAGAATTAAAAGGCATTTTACCATAATGTAGATTTTCAATCAGCCATATTGTATTTAAAAGAGATTTAAAAGTAAAAAAAACATAGGATGATTTGTGCATTTTGGGGGGGAGGAAATACAGCAGACAGAAGAGCAGGAGGGGTCACGTGTTTTCAGAGAAAGAGGCCCTAAAAGACAAAACTGAAACTGAAACTTACAAACTTTGACATTTCTGCACAAAACGAAATATACTTTGTTGAGCTGTGGATTAAAATGAGAATAAACTTTAATTATAATAATAACATACTCATTAAGTACAATTAACGATATTCAGTCGATAAAAAAGTAATTATTGCTTTACTTTATAATCACTCAAAGTTAAAAGAAAACCATAAATCACTAATTTATTTGTTTAACTTTAATCTATAAAACGCAATTAAAGAAGAGGTCATGCAAACAATAATTTGCATTTAACTGCACTTTTATCACTATTTGTTCATAAAAACTTTAGTTTAAAAGCTGCAGCTTTCCAAAGTAACAGTTCAGTAAATCAGACCATGAACCCTCCTGACTTAAAGTTTTACTTCTTCACTGGGGTTTTTAGGACATTTAGTGGAAAATGAGAGTAAAACAAAACAAATTCATCAAGGCTTTAATTTGCATCAAACCACGTTTCTTTAAAAAGTTGTTAAATATAAAATAAATGATCTTAAAGCAGCAAGCTATTAACACATATAAAAAACTATATTTTCTTCTGATGGCTTTAATAGTCATTAAAAACTAATAAATACATTTATTTGCTCATCTTTTAATTCAGCAGCTTTATTTAATCTTTGCTTTTTACAAACACAGAGCCAACACTTTCCTAAACTTTAAAAATAAAGTTAAAATCAAAACAAACCTTGCAAACCTCCAGAACAGCTCAGAACATACAGGAATAAGTCATTTAATTGAATCTGTCCTGATTGTTTTCTTGTTTTAAAATCAGAGCATCTAGAAGATGATTTCTGTCTTAAAGTGATGTTTGATTTGTTTTACCAAAGCGTAAAATCTAAATTAAAGGAGAAATCTAATTAAGATGACATGTGAAGCGTTGCCTCGTTGCCGCTCAGTTCCAACAGGACAAAACGTTTTGGGTCAGAAACCCCCACGAAGACGTCAACAATCAGGACATCTGCTCAGATGGGGACGAGGCGTCCCTCTGAGATCACAGTTTCCTCTCTGGCACTGAAACGCTGCCTGATTCAGCTCCAACTTTACTGCCTGTTAATGCTCTCTGAAAGGGACAGATTACATTTTTAAAACTGTTTTTTACAAACCAACAACATTTGAAGCTGAAGGCTGTGAAGCACTCAGCTGCAGTTCCTCTGGTCGCCACCAGGTGGTGCTATATTACAGTAAAATGTTGACATTTTTTAGCCCAAAAGTGACCGAATTTAAACAAAAAGGTAAATACTAACACCTATTAACTAGTATTTTTTCAAACAGAGTCATATCTTTAGCTGAATCTCATTTCTGAGTGGTATCCTGGCTCTAAATTTGAAATCCTAACAGGTGGAGGCCATTTTTTTATGTTTGTTATTGAAAACTGACAGACCACCAAAATCTATCAGAGTTAAAATGGTTGGATGTGATAAACATCCACCGTTAAAGTATTTTAAAGTTAGAAATTATTTTTATTTTTGTCAGTTTCTTTGCTAACACAACCGTTACCCCATCTTTTCAGGTGCGCTCGTAGAAAAAATGTCTGTTTGAGGAGCACACCCCGACATCACGAGAAGAAATAGGACACCCCAAGCTGCTGTAGGGGCAAAATACTTCATCTTAATTTAATGATTAAAAAATATCCAAAATATAAAGAATACTTATTTAGAATTTTATGAAAGATGCTCATAAAGAACTAAAATCTGCCCCTAGTGGCCATTAATGATATTGCATTTGAAACCATTTTTATTGGCTTTGCATCTCAGACCTGGTTGCCAAGTCCATTAATTTACTTATTTATGTTATTTACACACAGTGTTTTTGTTTAATACATAAAATGATTTTCTAAAATCCCAAAATAGGTAATGCTATACATATTTAGCATAAAAAATTGAAAATTAGCTTTTGGAGCATTTTTTCAGTTTAAATCCTGTTTCTGCAAGCTGACAACAAACCACACAACCCATCACATCGACACACATGATCAAAACCTCAGAACTGAGCAAAAACAACTGCATCGTTCTTTAAAAAGCTTTTTTTTCTTTGCAGACCGATGCTGTAGCAGAGGTCGGCTGATGTGTCAGTCGGTTCGTGTTTGTTAAAATAAAAGCCGACGCCGAGGGCGCCCTGCAGGGATTGCTCGGGTCAAGGCTCAAATCAGGACACGGTTTGATAAAACAGGACAAGAGCCAGCAGGAGTCCATCCATCTATTAGATTCTTCAGCAGAGATTATACAAGTCCTGCTTCATCTCTTTGCTCTCTTCTGGTGAAAGAATACGAAATGTCCTGACGTTTGGAGCTTCAACACCACGCTGGATGTGCAAACAAGGAAGAACAGCAGGTTTTTTTACCCAAAGACATATCATTTAACACACATTACCAGAAAAAAAAACAAGTTAAGTGAATCATAAGTACAAAGAATTAGTCTTGTAATTACTCACTTTAAGGTGCATCACTTGAGTCAAACCTCAAACATATTTATTTACAACTAATATTTTGAGTAGAAGCTTCCAAAGCTTCACAAGCTTCAGAAAAGAAAAAATTACCCACAAGAAAAACAACAATCCTTCTTTAAAAACTAATTTTGTTCAGATAAAAAAAAGATATTCTAGTTACTGCGCCTCAAAATGCTGCCTCTACTGTTCAGCTGTGGAACTGCATCGTTCGGAAATTTCAGTAATTTTAAGAACAGGTCATATTTCAAAATACTTCAAAAGTAGCTTGTTTTGTTTTTGTCTTTACTGCATGCAGCAAGAGGCCAGATTTCAAGTAATTCCTCTAAAAAAAAGACACTGAATTCAAACTCCACAGCAGAAAACAAACAAAACTCGACTCGTCAGCAAGCACAAAGCAGCTAAAGTTCAAAACATTTCCAACAGGTGGAGGCGGAAACCAAAGATTAAGGAGAATAATTCTTGAGTTACATCCTCTGTTTATGCTGGATTGGTATAAATGAAGTTTTCATTCATCGGAAACAAGAAGAAAATATTTCTGTTGGTTTACAGATTGCTTCTTCTGCCCCCTAGTGGCAGAAATGACAAACACACAAGTGTTTTATATAAACTTTTAGTCAACCTGTTCTAGTTGTTCAGTTTGGTCCTTCCTAATGTCATCGTGTCTCACACCTGCAGTGGGCTGATTTATAAGGTTTTTGGGGACATTTTATCACCATAAAAGCCGAACCTCTTGTGTTAAATTTGATATTTCCCATTTTTAAGACGTCTAAAAAGGTCAAAACCTGAACAGACCTGAGGGGTCTTCAGGCTCAAATCCATGCTCCGACTTATAAAACTGCTGCTGTGAGTTGGTATAAATTTTAGTTTCCTCATCATTTCAGGAGTTTTCCTGCAGGCTGCTGAATCAGGAGCAGCCGCAGTGGTCCACCACCATGGAGGGGATCTTTCCGTAGATGATCTGCTCTTTGCGGTTGAAGTAGAGCATGTTGATGGGGGACATCTTGGTGGGCGTGCAGCAGGGCCCCGTGGTGCCCCGCGGGTTGGCCTTGTTCACCAGGTGAGCGTGAGGATACTGCTGCAGGTACAGGGACTCGCACTCCCCTGAGCAGTAGTTGGCCCGGTAGCGCTTGGGGGCGATGATCCAGTCCCAGCCGAACTCCTCGAAGTCGACGGTGAGCGGGTACCGACAGCAGCGAGTCTCCGAGGACTCCTCGTCGCAGTTCAGACCGGAGTCCCGGCGGGTCCTCTTCGAGCTGTCCAGGATCTTCACCTCGATGAACGGTTGCTGGGAAAGAAAGAAACCACATCACAAGGAGGTCCTAAACGACCTTTAGGTCACTGACATTAAAATCATGCTTTCAGTATTCCTGCAGATGTCTGGAGTAATTAACACGTTTAATAACTTCAGCTGAACATGACGGGAACATAATTCTCCCCAGATGTAGATAATGAGTCAAACGGTTCAGTCAGAGGAGAACTTTTCTTCAGCTGTTTAAAATGAAACAAATAGTTTCTGTTACTGGTGTTTTATTAAGTATTGAAAGTAAAAACTTCAGGAGAACAAAATAAGAAAAGATTATTTGTCTTTTGTTCAAATTATCTGATAAATTCAAGCAAATTCTTTAACCCATCATCATGGCTAATCTGCAAATAAAGTCTGAGTAAAAATGTTGGTTTTAGGCTGCAGGACTATAAGGTGACAGCAGGTGGGCCGAATCCAAAAAATCTTTGTTTTTTTTCTTTATGAAAGGAACAAACAACCAGGGGCTGCAGGAGAGGAAACCCGGGACTGAGAGGAGTTAAATGTGAGGCTCTGACTCTGAGCAGGTGAGTGCTGATCGAGGACAGGTGTGCTGATTACAGCTGCTGACAGGTGAGCGCGCCCCGACAGAGTAACTGAGCAGGAACAGAAAACAACAGCAACTTACTGACTAAAAACACCACACTGTGACAATCTAAGGTTTCTGCCACAGTTTGAATATTATTATTTAATGTTTATATAATTGGGACCTAAAATTTTACTCAACATTTTTAAAGAATATGTTTGGATTTATCATAATTTTTTATTAAATGGTCACAGAATGAGCTTTAAATAAAATGTTTCTAATTCAGTTTTCTTTTTATAGTAGCAGTTTTTCAAACATTGAGTGAGTCATAAATCAATGTTTCTGAGTAAAAAATAGTTTAAACTTGTTGAAAATAATTTAAATCTGTTTATCTTAAGAATGTTTGTTCAGCAGATTAAAGTTATTCTCGTTTTTAAAGCATTTCCATCAAATGGATTCAGAACATTTAGAGGGAAAAGTAAAGTTTATTTCCATATGTTTGGTTTTTAAAGGAGTTAAAATTAAATTAGTTTCAGCTGCTTCTTGTGGGAAAACAGTAACTCTGACTTCTTTGAACACTGGTCTTTATTATTCAAATATTTAATTAAATATTTCACACATGCTTCTTACAGCAGGAAATAACTACATTTCCAGTGACTCATGAGTTTGGGGAAAAAAAGCCTAAATGTTTCTGGCAGTTTAGTTTCAAACGGATTTCTTTTTAAATAAACACCTGAATCATTATTTCCCCCCTTGAACCGTGGGATTCTTCTGAGATAAAAAGCTTCTGGAGCTCTGCTCACCAATCCCTCCTCTCCAGGCTCTGCTGAGGTCACAGCCAGATCTTCTCCTTTGGGGCTGAGGGCGTTGATCTCCAACCCGTAGTTGGTTTCGGGCTGACGCAGCCAGGCCTGCAGCAGGGACTTGATGTCGACGCTCTGCCAGGAGCTGGACCCGGTCTCGGTGTCGATCTTCAGGGATCGGACCCGGACCCGGACCCGGGTGTGGTTCCCCTCCCTGCCGGGTTTGAGGCGGGAGATCTGCAGGAAGACGGTGGTGACGGTGCTGGCGGGGCGCAGGTGGACCCACAGCTGCGCGCTCAGGATGTTCTTGGGTTGGATCTTCGGGCTGAGGCTGAACAGGCAGCAGGAGGACAGCTCGTCCCGGGAGGGGGGGTTCTCTGGAATAAACACTCACATTTAAATCCCCTTAATTTGTACAGAAATCTGCGGAACCGCGCGAGGAGCATGTCGGTAAATAAATATTTTCACAAAACTCTGAAACCCTGAGAATCTGGTGTCCACCAGGGGGCGCTCTCCGGGCAGATCTGCATCACAAAATGTCCATTTATCTCAGAGAGGCAATAAACTAAAACTGAAGGTCTGTAAATGAGTTGAATGACTGTTGTTTTGTGAGCAGAAACGGGTTGAAAACGTACTTCCGGCGCCTTGTGACCAAAAAAAAGTTTCCTTTATTGGACTGTGCTCCTCCAACCAGCAGCTGTTGACAGTTAAGAGTCTGGTTTTTGATTTGAAATGCAATAATATAGAGGATATTTTCCGACATGTTTCTTGCGGGGCTCTTGAAGAATCAGCAGGATGGGGGGTCATTTTATCCAGACTGAAGCGCAGGTGCACATCATGAAGTGTTTCCTGTCCCCAAACACAACTAATGGCTCATTTTCTATTTTCTGTTTTTCCGGATTTTTGCTCTCCAGATTTTAGTCTCGGTGCATTTAGTGCACGAGACCACATTTGCTGATTTTAAAACTTAAAATAGCTTTGAAATTGTAGACTTTATAGATTCAAGAAAAATAATTTATAAAACAGAAAACATTCAGTTTTCCAAAATCTTACAAAAAATGTTCCTATTATTAATTAAATGCAGACATGTTTGTCAGTTTTGTAGCACAGGTTTACATCTTTAAAAACAAAAGAAACAAAAAACCTCAGTTGTCATCTTTTTTCCTGCCAGCCTGCTGAAAACCCAACTTTACGCACGGACTCCGCGGTTTTACGCGCAGAGCTGAAGCAGACACGCCGGGTCAGAAAATAGCGGAATAAAGCGGAGTTACGTTTGGTTGCCATGGTGATGATGGTCTCGGTCGTGGCGTGCTCCTCGTCCTCCACCCGCGGGTCGTACTGGTCCAGCAGCTGCGTCAGAGGCGGCGCTTTGGGGATGAGCTGGCGGATCATGTCCCGGCTGATGTTGGGCGCCTGCTCCAGCCGCAGGATGCTGAGGATCTGAGACTTGATGCTGTGGAGCCTCAGCAGCTTGCTGTGCTCCCGGAAGTCGCAGGCCGAGCACTGCTCCAGGCTGTCCGCCAGCAGCTTGGAGGTCTGGTTCATCTCCATGGCGAAGCCGGCGGAGAGGAAGAGGAAGAGGAGCAGCATGCTGCAGGGAGGAAGGACTGAGCGCTGTGGCTCCGAACTGAAGCTCAACTCAGGAGTTTATGATTGGCTGTGAAATCATTTTTTTCCTCTTTAATCTGGAAGTAACATTTAAAGAGGCAGCAGGACGGAAAAGATTTTTCCTGAACACGAGTTCAGGTTGTTTTTATACATTAAGAAAGGAATTTTAAACTTTATGGTACAGTTTTTACAGAATGTCTTCCACACAAAAGATCAACCGAATCCTCTAGAGCAGTGGTTCCCAAACTTTTCAGCTTCCAACCCATAAAATAACAGTGACAAAGGTGTGTGACCCCATCTGTTGGCTGCTTAAATATCTAAAGGTGCTGATGATCTGATTAAATAAGGACATAATGGCAACACAAACAGTCTTAGCATCCATTTTTCTATGTTTTAAATCATTAAATGACTTGTCTTTCAATTCTCTGTAACAATTATGGTGAAAATGTTTTTTTAATTGTAACTTGATATCTGAAGATTATCTAAGGACCCCTACTTGGTGTTGGGTGGCCCACATTGGGATCCTGACCCCAACTTTGGGAATCATTGCCATTAAAACATTTTTTTGTCTTTGGTTTGAACAGATCACAGAATCTTTGCTCTCACAAAGTTTGGCCGCTGCTTTTTCCCCAAAACACAAAATATATTTCACATCATCTTCAGGATGATTTTGATGCCCTCAGATGGCACCCCTCCCTGGTAAATTCCCACACCTTGGCTGGCCTTGAATGCCCCACCTCCTCATCCATCAGCAGCTTTTAAGGCACAAATATGAACCAGAGGCTCCAGTTGTGTTAACTTGTTGTCCAATTCTCATTTTAATGACTTTTAATTAAATTTAAATTAGTAAAATTGTTTTTTAAATTCATTTTCTTTTGTCTTACAACATTTTCAGTGACCCTCCTTTGAATGAAAACCTGGAATTACTGTATTCATTTTATTAATTAGGCTTTTGAGCTGTGAGCTGCTAACAGGCTGGATGGTTTGGACCCATCTGACCTCAGAACAGTTCTCCTGTTTGGTCCAGAGGAGACACATCTGTTCACATCTGGCTTCTTCTTTGCCTGATAGAGCTTTAAGCAGCATCTGTGGACGGCACGGTGAACTGTGTTTACAGACAGTGTTCCTGAGAAGAACCAGAACCAGAACCAGCCTTGACCTTTGACCTCAGAGGTTTCTGATGCAGTTTTTCACAGACTAGTGAACCTCTGCCCATCTTTATTTCTGAGAGCTTATATTTTGCACAAATGATTAAATCTGCTGCTGCTCAGATTGGACTACTCTTTAACATTCAAAGAGCTAATTAGGTGATGTTTATTTGATGAAAGACAGAAACAACTTGTTCAATAAACTTTAGGAATCTCTGATTCAAACATGAATGCAGATGTTTGCATAAAACAGAAGCTGTATTTCTCCACAAGAATAAAGATGTAAATGTTCCTTATTCAGTTGGTTCTTTTAAACCCTTTATCTACAACCCTTCATCCTCCCTTTAAAGGCCCTGTGGGTGGAGCTGAAATGCTCCCACACCTGTCACCTGAGCTGGCACTGAGCCTCCACCTGAAGGTGTGGCTGCAGAGCAAACAGGAAACTCTTTTGTTTGGCAACTGTCAGCCTGACAGACGCCACCCAGGGCAAAATAAACAACTGCATTCTCAAATACAGAAAGCTTTAAAATGTTAAATGTCTTTATTTTCTGTTAAAAATACAAACAACTTCAGGTTTGTCAGCCTGATCTGTGTTTATAGTTAATGGGTTGAGTCAAAGCAGAAAATTGTGCCACAACATCCTCTTTTCTCCTTTTAAACACTTTTAATTAATGTCAAAATTTGAAAGGAATTAGGTACGTTTTGGATTAGCACCAAATGTGTTTTTCCTGTCTGTCCACAAAAAACACATTTTATTCATGTTAAATCAGTAATGTGATGTTTACATTTTATAAATCTGCAGCACAAACTAAAGAGCTGTTTCACTTTATTTCATAGACCAAAAATCAGTTTCATGCAGACAGTTCAGTGACAGAGTTGATCAAGTATTAAAACTTTAATTTGGTAGGGTGACGTTAAAGAAGTAGAGTTATACTACAGGTCGCTGTCAACACAAAGCAGAATACTTTTAGAAGTTTCTTTCATCTCTTTTCAAAGCACAATCTGCCTGCAAGACAAAACGACAAAAACAAATGTTTAGTTTTTCAAATAAAACTATGTCAACTGGTTTAAAGGTGTAAAACTCGTTCTGCTGGGTTTGATCGGCATTTGTCACATGATTTGCCCTAAAGGTCTCCTGTAGCTACTTGTTGATTGGTTCAGAAAAGTATGACATCATTTCCCTCTGGACCCCGCCCATTTCAGTCCAAAAAACCAACAGAAAACCAGACATTTAGGAGGTTTAATACACAATTATTAAACTTTGAATCTCACCTCTACCAGTGTCCACCACCTTTCCCGTGACCACGCCCATGACCACGCCCATGACCATGACCACGCCCATGACCATGACCGTGACCGTGACCATGACCATGCTTATGTTTGTGCCCATGTTTTCCATGACGGCGTTCGCCATCGCTGTCACTGCCGCTGCCGCTGCCGCTGCCGCTGCCACTGCGGTGTCTACGTTCTTTGCTTCCTTTACGTTCTTTGCTGCATCTGCGGCCTCCTTCAGGACTTTCACCTCGGTTCCTCTGCCGACGAGGGCTGTGGTCACCTCCACTGCGGTCGGGACTTTGCCTGTCCCTTTGGCGATCACGGTCATCGTGATGACGTCTATCCCCATGGTCCTTCTCTCCTCCATAGTAATCATCCTTTCTTTGGTCTTCAGGGTGATCATGACCCCCATCACCCCCATGAGACCGCTGGTCTCCTGAGTGGGAGCCATGGTCTTTAGGGCGATCATGATCCCTATCACCCCCATGAGACCGCTGGTCTCCTGAGTGGGAGCCATGGTCTTTAGGGCGATCATGACCCCCATGAGGCTTCTTGTCTCCTGGCTGGGGGCCCAGGTCATAGCCTGAAGGGTGCTGGTCTATAGGACCACCAATCAGAGAGAGGACGATCAATTTTAAAACTTTCTTTTTATCTAAAAGAGATGACATTTGTATGGTTTATGTGTCTTACCTGAGCTTGTGCTGAACATGTCTTTCAGTTTTTAGGATCCTTTAGGATTCACTTTGTACTGAAAGACAGGAAGGCGTTGGCCACTGATGTTTCAGTTGAACCAGTCTGACGAGACACAGAGACAATTATAGGCTTTACAGTTCTGTATGCTGCACCAACATACAACCTATTTCTTAAATTTTATAGGTTTTTACATCAAAAGTCTTTATTTTTCTGGCAGTATTCAAGTTTCAAAGAAAACCTTTGGATTTCTGTTCATGTCTTGGCAGCTGTTTGATGGTAAAAGTTGTTACCAGAGAGATGACCAAGAGTCCCGACCTCTAACAGAGATAAACTAATGTCAAACTGCAGAATATGGTATATTTTTAAGTTGGTCTAAAGATGGAAAGCAAAGCTGTTTTTTGAAAAGAAAATAAAGCACACTTACATGATCTGAACAGGAGTCAGCAAGTCTTCCTTCTGACGGTGCGGAGAGGATGCGCTATATTTAATTACTCCTTTCCTGCACAACTGGATTCTTGTCTCTGTGAGTCACTGCAGGTATAAATGCACCGAGAGGCGTTGCCTTTAGAGGGTTTATACTCACAACAGCAGACGGCTGTACTTCTGTTCTGCTCCAGTTTTAAATAATGACTATCTACGGTTCATAAGCAACCAAACCTTTATAATCATAAAGGTTATAACAGATTCATAAAGCACCTTTATCTGCATAATCAAATGAAGCAGCTTTAGAAGTGTCACTAGAACCTGATTTGTGTTTGGACTGTTTTTGTCCTGCTGAGCTCTGAATTGTCAAAAATAAAAGCTTCACAATCCATGTTCCAAACCATCAACATGTCTGCTGGTTCCCATCCCAACCAGGCTAAAGAGGTATTTCCACTAATTAAAGTCCTCATGTTGGATCTAATCAGTCTGCCTTTAATGACTGGTTAGGTACCACAGAGCTTTAAGGTTGCTGTAATTAAACCTTTTAATTAAGAAACCTGATCTTGATTCAGTAGCCAATTATAGATCTGTATCTGATCTCCCAGTCCTCTCAAAGATTCTCCAGAAAATAGTTTCAGATCAGTTGTTTGAACATCTGGACAGAAATAACCTGTTTGAGGAGTTTCAGTCAGGGTTTAGAGCTCATCATAGCAGAAACAACACTGGTGAAAGTTACTGATGATGTCCTCCTGTCCTCAGACAGTGGACAGGTGTCCATACGTGTCCTGTTAGACAGTGGACTTGTGTC
>NC_051452.1:5128715-5136626 GCF_001649575.2 Kryptolebias marmoratus | reverse complement strand
GCAGGCTGGTCATGGGTCTGAGGGAGGTCACCAAGCACATGAAGCTGCAGAAGATCAAGTGTGTCATCATTTCCCCCAACTGTGAGAAGATCCAGGCCAAAGGTGACAGAAGCTGAGCGAGNTGTTAGACAGTGGACTTGTGTCCATACTTGTCCTGTTAGATCTCAGAGCTTGAACATGATATTGGAATTACAGGAACGGCTCTAAAATGGTTTAAATCATATTTATTTGATAGATTCCAGTTTGTTAACATTAATAATGAATCTTCTTCAAACACCAAAGTTTCTCATGGAGTTCCTCAGGGTTCAGTGCTTGGACCAATACTCTATATTTGCTTCCATTAGGTGAAGTTATTAGACAGCATGGGATAAATGTTCATTGTTATAATGATGATACACAGTTATATTTATAAAACCTGATGAATCCAATCAGTTCCTTAGATTACAAACATGTCTTAAAGACATAAAAACCTGGAGGACTCTTAATCTTCAGCTTTCAAACTCAGACAGACAGAGGTTGTGGTTTTTGGACCTGAGCATCTTAGGAACAGACTCTGCAGCCTTTCTCTTCCTCTGGATGGCATTAATTTGGCCTCCAGTTCTAAAGTAAAGAACCTCGGTGTTGTTTTGGATCAGGATGTCTTTTAACCCCACATTAAAAATGTTACCAGGTCTGCTCTCCTCCACCTGAACAATATCACTGAAATTAGAACCATCTCGTCTGAAAACGATGCAGAAAAACTGCTCCATGCATTTATCACGTCTAGGCTGGACTGTTTTAACTCTTTATTATCTGGGTGTCCAAAAACCTCTTTAAAAGTCTTCAGTTGATCCAAACTGCTGCTGCCAGAGTTCTGATCAGAGATCAGATTTCTCCAGTTTCAGCTTCTCTCCATCGGCTTCTTGTCAGATTCAGAAGAGAATTTAAAATCTTCCTCCTAACATCCAAAGCTCTCAACACCAAGCTCCATCTGATATTACAGATCTTATTGGTCCATATTTTACTAACAGAGCACTCTGCTCTCAGACTGCAGGTTTCCTTGTGGTTCCTAGAGGTTCTAACAGGAGAACAGGAGGCAGAGCTTCCAGTTTCTGTCCATGAGGCTGACACCCTGCTTCTTTTAAGACTTTACTGTTAGATAAATCCTACAGTCAGGATTGGTTTGGGTTTCCTGGGTCATCCTTTAGCTCTGCTGCTATAGGCTGAGACTGCTGGAGGACAAAGTGTCCACATGTCCTCACTCTGCTGCTGTCTTACTCTCCCACTAACCTGTGCTTTTCTTTGTTGTTCTTCACAGAAACTACACCTGTACCATGTCCTGTTTGTCTTTGTCTCTTTCCTGTCCTCTCAAACCCCAGAACACTAAAGCAAATGGTCACACATCCTAAGACTGGTTCTGGTTCTGGTTCTGGTTCTGCTGGAGGTTTCTTCCTGTTAAAAGGGAGTTGCTCCTTTCCTAGTGGATGTTTGAAAAGAGGCCTGAGTAGCACAAGTACAGTCATAATTCCACAAGGTTTTACATATCTATATACCACAATATTTATTAACTCTGGATTTAAAGCTCTATATCAGGGGTGGGCAATCCTGGTCCTCAGGGCCATTATCCTGCATGTTCTCCTTGTTTCTCTGCTCCAACACACCTGATTGGAATCAATGGGTGATTAACAGGCTTCTGCCGAACATGAAGAGGTGATTTAACCTCTGAATCAGGTGTTGGAGCAGAGAAAAAAGGAAAACATGCAGGATAATGGCCCTGAGGACCAGGATTGGACACCCCAGCTCTATATGAAGGCAGTAATGAGACTTCTTCAGGTCTTCGCTCAGATACAGTTCTACACAAAGCCAGCAGATGTCCCTCTTCTGACTGAAGTACTTCAAGCAGGGTGTTGCTCATGAAGCAGGGGTGTCAAATGAGGCTTCAGTTTAACCATCACTGGTCCTGCAGCGTTCACGCCCCCTGATTACCTTGATTGTTTGCACCTGTTCCACCCTGCTTGAATCCTCACCTGTGTCTCTTGCTCCTGCGTGATTCTCATTTATTTATTCATTTATGGTCTCAGCTTTCCAGCGTTCATCCCAAGTTCTTGTTCAGGTTTGTTTATGTGTTTGTGTTTAGTGATGGCTGATGGAGGCTTTGTTGAAGCTTCAACATTTGTTTAAAAAATGGTTCCTTGTCGATGATTGAATGATGTGATGCTCAAGTTGGACATCTAGTGGTCAATAATATGAACTGCAATTATGTTTGTTTATCCTTCATCAACTCCAACTAATATGCATGTTACTTGGTTCTTATTTGTTATGTCTGACTGTACCCCTATACACATCATTTATATTTTGGACTAATTACTGAATGTTTTCAGAAAAGAATCTCAGTAAAAAAATAACTCCTTGTGGGCAACTACTGATAATAAGTTTAAACATACAAAGAAAGAAATACTTAAATGATACAATAAATAAATAAAAGTCCTGCAACTATTTATTTTTTCCATACTCATACATTTAACAATTTTCTTTCCTGCACATTGAAACTACAAATACTGAAAAATTAGATCAGTGTGGGAATATTCCACAAACAAATGCTGATAATTATCTTCTTTTTCTTCTTCTCTCAGCTGTTCTCTTTTTATGGGTCTCCACAGTGAGTCCTCCTCCATCTAACTCTGTCTTCTGTGTCCTCTGTCCTCCATGTCCTCTCTAACTGCATCCATATCTGTCCTCTTTGTCTCTAACATCCTTCTGTCCCTCCTCTGCACATGTCCAAACCATCTCAGTCTTTATCTCCCAGTCCTTCAACCTGTGCTGGACCTCTGATGACCTCATCCCTGATCCTGTCCATCCTCGTCCCTCTCAAGGAGAACCTCAACATCTTCAGCTCTGACACTTCCTGTTCTGTCTCCAAACCAGACAACATGGCTGCTCTCACCACTGTCTGGAAACCTTTCCTTTGACCCTTGACCCTTGACCTTTGCTCAGTCCTGAAACTTTTCTCCATCCTGCCTGGACTCTCTTCTTCACCTGTTTACCTCACTCCCCGTCCTCCTGGACAGATGAAGTCCTGCACCTGTGTGACCTCTGACCTTGTAGCCTCACTGCTCCACCTGCCTCCCTCTCATTCACACACAGGTACTCTGTCTTCATCCCTCCACCTCTCCAGTTTCTCTTTCACCTGTTCCCTGTTCTCACCACAGATCGTTTGCAAACATCATAGTCCAAGTTTTATTAAGTAAAATGTTGTTTAATAAACTGCTTACACCTGAAAATGTTTTTAATCACATGTCGTCCTGGTGATGTGGTGATGATTAACACAATAATATCAAAGAAAAACAACATTATAAATCCTTATTGAGCCTGACTTCCTAGAAAGGATCCTGGTGGAGTGATGGTTAGCTCTGTTCCCTCACAACAAGAAGCTCCCAGCTGCGGCCTATCTGTGTGGAGTTTACAAGTTTAGCATCAAACAACTTCTCAAACACTTTCAACATCTGGCAGCAAATAAATTAGATTCTCTAGGCTGAGACATTATTAAAAATATTACCTGATGAAACCTATTTGATTCAGTTCAGTTGCAGATGTACGTCCAGCGATCACTTTCTGTGAGTTTCATTACAACTCCTCCAGTGGTTCACACACACACCTACTGGTTTTGCTGAGTTAGCAGGACAATTTTTTCCAACCAGTTTTTTGCAACACTAAACGGACACCTCTTTCTACTTATGCCAGAAAGATGTAGTAACTCTTAAAAAATTCTGTTTGAGCTATACAACACAAATCTCACTTCAAGAACCTGACACAATGCTGTATTAAGAGGACAACGATAATGAGGTACTTAGCTCCGCCCATGACACAATCAGTAATTGTCAGGGCCAACTTTATTTGTCAGGACCTTGTCCTTACACATGCACAAACAAGATATTTCTGAGTATTAAAAAGGCCAAACATATTCAGCCTTCTTGCATTGCTGGCATTTAATCATAGTGGCCAGTTTTCCTTTTTTAATGTGTTCGCCAAAATGTCTCATGACCGCGGTAACCTCTCTGGAAGACCATGGATGCTGTTTTGCTCTCCTAGCAGTTTCCAGGGATACTAGAAAAAAAGACAAAATACATCTTTAATTAAAACCCACTCCACATTAAATCTACATTAATAACTTTTTGCCATGTAAAGTTCAGAGGAAAAATTATAAACCTTTAATTAAAAAAAAAAATCCACTCTCAACACAGCTTGTTTTTCAACAGAACATACTAACTAACCAACTAAAACAAAACAAAAACATACACTCATTTAGGACTTACACTACCAGTCAAGAGTTTGGACCCACGTTCTCATTTTAATGAGAATGAGAAGATAAAGGTAATGTAGAGAACCATGAAAATATGCAGCGTGTCCATCAAGACTATTATTATTATGCACATAGGAAAACAACTAAGATGTTTCACATAATTGTGTGGGGCCATTTTCAGGGTGTCACAACAATCACATTTCAAAAGCTAAGAAATATTGTGAGCAGATAGCTTAACCAAAAGAAAAAGAAAACTACATCTGAACATACAGAGCTTTAGAGGACTGAACTGGATTTATTGTCTTCCTAATGCATTAACTTGTCAAATGTAAAAATATACAAAACTTGTGAATCTATAGACAGCTGAAAACAATTCTTATGAGTTCATGTTTAGAAAAGTAGAAAAGTCGTTAGACTGACACATCATCTCTTTGTAGATCTGAAATGAACGGATGAACACTGAATGAGTCTATGCTTCTAAATGAAAAAAATAATGTCCACATAATGTACACACCTGTCCAGTTGAGTATTACACAGGACTTCTGTGTGTGTGTGCTTCTAAATGTAACTTTCATTCTTTTGTACTTGCAATTTCAAAACTCAGTTCTCCAATTTCCTGCACCTTGACTACCACCTACACTAAGATGGCGCCGCGTGAGTAGCAGCCTGTTACAGCAGCTCTTGCTCACTGTGAGCTTTCTTTTCTCTTCCTTTCTTAATTTTCTCTTTTTATAGCATTTTTAATTTTAAGTATTTTTCATATTCTCTGTTTAACATGGAGATGGAATTTGCAAAGTTTGCACTACTTTTTATTTTGTTTTTCTCGTGTTTTGCATACGCGAGTTTGGTCCCTGTAAGTAGCATGTGGGATCTTTTTGTTTACACCAGCAGCTGTTCGCGCTGAGGGGCACAGTGGTGCTCCCTGGGGAGCGACCCCAGATCCCCGGTGAGCTGCAGAGGAAGCATCGGGGGACTCGTGCGGTGGTACAGCGCCGTGCGAGAAGGAGACGCTACAAACCCGTTTTTCCCTCTGTCATTATGGGGAACGTGAGGTCTCTTCCAAATAAGATGGATGAGTTATCGGCACTGACACGACAGGGAATTCCGTGAGTGTAGCATCATGCTGTTTACGGAGACATGGCTAACTCTGCTAACTACGGCCAAGTTCCACAGTTGTGGAAGACATCTTGCGTGGTACCAGTGCCAAAGACCCCACACCCAAAAGACCTCAATAGCTACAGGCCGGTGGCACTGACATCTCACTTGATGAAGACCTTGGAGAGATTGCTTCTGGCCTACCTCCGCCTCCTGGTGAGTCCATCTATGGACCCACTTCAGTTTGCCTACCAATCTGGCATTGGAGTGGAGGATGCCATTATCCACCTTCTACACAGCTCTCTTTCTCACCTGGAGAATACTGGGAGCACAGTGAGAATCATGTTTTTTGATTTCTCAAGTGCTTTCAGTACCATCCAACCCATGATATTGAAGGGCAAGCTGGAGCACATGGGTCTGCATCATCACCTCATCACCTGGATCCTGGATTACCTCACAAAACGACCATAGTATGTGAGGACTCAGGGCTGTCAGTCAGACAAGGTTGTCTGCAGCACGGGGGCTCCACAAGGAACAGTCCTTGCCCCCTTCCTCTTCATNAACATTTTTAGAACTCATTTTCAACACTGCTGAGTCTTTTAAAGCAGTTCACCATGTTTTTATTCAGACGAGCTTTAAGTTAAAGATTTGCTTCTGTGTTTTATCTCTTTTAAAATTTATATTATTAGCTTTTAAATCTACGTACTGTTTTCGTTGTATTTATCATTTGAGACATTTTGGGTTTAATTTTGAACAAAGCAGTGAGGTGGAAAAAAAGAAAAGTTGTTGCAGATCCAAAATATAGTCCCCACAACTGCTTCTGTTTGTCAGAACAAATATCAGTTTAGACTTTTATATATCCAAAGTAAATTTAATATTTAAATGAAATGTATTATTTATTCAAAAACAAATTAATTTAAGAAGTTTACATTTCAATGTGAAATGTTGTGATGATGTTGGATTACAACAGGAGAACAAGTAAAACATTTCTGCTGCAGAATCCCTGAACATGTTACTCATTTCCCCTAAAGAATGAAGTTTATTCAAGAGAAACGTTTATATTATTAAAAGAAAAGTCTTTACACAGACAAACAGAGGGAATAACCCCACATGTTTACCATTTTAGTGTGAATTTTTTGTGTTGAGGCTGCATTTATTCACAAATGAATACATTTTTCTCAATATTTTATTGTTTTATTAAACTATTGCTTTTTTGTCTGTTTTTTCCTTTTACCTTTGTGGTCGTGGATATTGACAGAATCCTCTGAAGAATAATCCTCATGGGTAATGTTTGCATAAAGATATATTAGAAACTTTTGAGCTTTCTGTAACAGTTTTCTGATTACTATGAGTTTTTACAGGCCTCTAAAAATAGTTACCTGTTAAAAAAAACATTTAGACAGAGAAACTAATGAATTTATTGCATTTATTTATTTTTTCTGGATCTTTGACATCTGTCTCTGCTCTCCTGTCCCTCAGTCCTGAGCCGCTGAAGCAGGACATCACGTCCCAACCTGCAGTGGACAAGAAGAGACATGGACACGTGTCCCCACTGAGATGGACAGAAAGATGTGCAAATAAACTAAACAATGAAGATTTAAAAACATGTCATTAGGACATGTACTGATTCATGGGTGATATTTGTAGGATTTATTTGGTGTTGGTTTATTGAGTTTTGATAACTTGTTTCCAGCTGATTGCAACAAATGTGTGAAGCTCCAGAAACCTTCCTGACTTCCTGTTTGACTTGTTTTACTCAGCTACTTGTCTCTGACTTCATAGAAAGCTCAATCTTTCTCCAAATTCAACCACTTTTGCATTTAGGTTCATTATAGGACTTTTCCTGAATGTTATGAGGACAAGTTGAATCAATAAAAGTAGAGGATGGAGGTGGAGATAAGAAGGTAGATGTGAGCTGTCTTCATATTTGTCTCAATCAAACATTAAACACCTGAATCCTTCTGAGGATGCAGCTCGCTGCCGTCCTGAAGGTTTGAAACTGTGGGAAATAATTACAATGTTAACACAAAAAAAGATGGTTGCAACTTAAAAAAAAGGTAAATGGGAACTTTGTAGGCTTGGTTTTGACTCTGTTTTCTGAAATTTAAACAATAAACGTGTTTTAAGACTTAAACTGATTTATGTTTTAACTTTCCTGAATGAATCTTTGACATGAAGGCTGCTGTTTGTCACAAACAAGTTAAAAACAGCTGAAACTCCTCAAGATGTAAAAGACCACCTGAAGGCAGGAGGTCGGCTTCATGTGGAAGAATGGACCTTTGAACAGCTGACACACACTGAACATTTAGTAACCGAGGTGGAAAGAGTCAGAGAGGGTGATGTGTCTGAAGGTTGTCAGTGGTTCTGATCCACAGAAGACAAAGAGAAACTCTGGAAGGATCTGGATGAAGTGATGGAGAGTATTCCCAGGGAGGAGAGAGTGGAGATCAGAGCAGATCTGACTGGACATGTTGGTGAAGGAAACAGAGGAGATGAGGAGGAAGTTGCAGGAAGTCATCCAGAGGAAGAGGTTAGCC
>NC_051452.1:5119140-5126997 GCF_001649575.2 Kryptolebias marmoratus | reverse complement strand
TTTTTTTTTTTTTTTTTTTTTTTTTGAATTTTTAGGGTTGATGGACCAATAGAAACCCTTCTATGTTTTTAGAATTTTTTCAAAATTAGCAGGACACCGCTCCTGTCCTGTTAATCCAAAATGTCCTTCTAGTGTGGTGTGTATTCTGACCAAATGTCCTGCTAAACCACATCTACCAAAGCACACCTAAACACACACACACACACAGTTACATTATTGCCCATCTTTCCTGGGGGTTGGTGATAAATAAAATATTCTTCTCAGATAAAAAGCTCCAAATAACCAAACTTTATCATATCTTAAGGACTTTTCGCCGTATTGGGAGGACAGTGGAATAAATGAAACGTGTTAGTATGAAAACAGAAATGTAGTTACTTTGTACTTGTTGATATTCAGCTGAATGCTTTTGCTCCGATGGAAAAGTTCTATGATGACAGAAGAATTGGATGCTGAAGAAGAGCCTGACCCTGAGGCTGAGCCCTCACATTATCTAAATATCTTTAGGTCGGCTCTTCTTTATGCAGCAGCCAAAAACCACAATCATGTCATCTTACACACACACACACACACACACACACTCCTACACAAAAAATTTCAAACAAAAAACAAAACAGGAAACAATTTCAATTGTTTCTTTAGAACTCAGTGCTGGACTTTAACAGTAAGTCATGAGTACATCAGAGGTCCAGCACAGGTTGAAGGACTGGGAGATAAAGTGAGAGCTAACCATCACTCCACCAGGATCCTTTCTAGGAAGTCAGGCTAAAATATCAGAAAAACGACCTGCAGTGTGAGCTACATGTACAAACCAGTTAAAACCAAAAATCACAAACCAGTTTTACAGCACAGGTCTACCCTAAACTCTGAATACTGTCACATTTCTCAGTAACGCTGCTGAACCTGAACATGATTTACTGTTAAAGTAAATCACTGAGTGTTTCTGCAAAACGTCCCTTAAGGAGCACCGAAAGTCCACCTTAAGTAACTAAAGTACAAACTCTCCTGCTATTATGTGAACACATCAGCAGAGCTCACAAAGTTTTTACTAAGCAGACATGAGGCGTGCAAATCCATGTGACTCTTTCAGCTGGTCCCAACAAATCTTTAGGAATTCAGATTCATAAATGTTACAGTTCAGAAAGACGATATTATTCCTGACACTTTCTGTTTGTGTTGGATCAGGTCCCGTCAGGAGCAGTTATCTGAGACAACTTTCTTCTGCTGCAAACATCTTTTGAAGAACAGGTAACACTTTTATGTTTCAGAATCATTTCCCCTGAAGGATTCAGCATATTGACTTTTCTCCTGCTCACCATCTTGTATGGCATCATGTTGAAAAACGTGGTTCAGAAGTGCCAAACCAGAACCCGGAAGCAAAAAGAAAACAGCTTTTTGGACAAAGAATTTCCATTAACCGTATCTATATCATGTAATATAAAACCTAGAACTCATAGCAAAGGTTTGAAACGACCTTTGTGTTCATCTTATAGCAAATGACACATTTTAAGATCATATACATGTTGTCTAAATGAAACTATGGCCACAAAAACCAGCCAGTGTCACAGAAATGTGTGATGCCCTCACCTTAGCTGTGACAAGTATAATCCTGTCAGCTTCGAGGCTCACGATGTCCCGCACCCACAGCAAAGATTCACTGCTTCCAGCCACTCATCGGCTTTAAGTTCCTCAAAACTAAAAACACTTTTCTTCTTGATAAAATAACTCTTAATGTCAGTTGCTGATTTCCAGCCAGTGGACCTTTTTCTTCAAGTTTATAAGCGTCCTTCCTTCCAATCCAAAGACACTTCTCATATCTCAGCCTACTTTCACCCCCGTCATGTGACTTTCATTAAAATTTGTTCAGTGGTGGGTAATAATTTTATGTTCATTCGCCTTTATTACCATTTGGTTCATATTTTCTCATTCTTTAGTGTGAACAGAGCCAAGTAGTGCAGATCTTGCCTAACAGAGAAAGTAAGATGAAAGGAAACTCTTAGTTTGGATGGAGCTCAGGTCATGTAACCCGGAGAAATATTACAAAGTTATTTGAAGAAGGTAAAAGCGGAGGAGGTCAGTATGAGGAACTCTGCGTGTGGTATTTCTGAAAGTGGTTTAGGTGGTTTTTGTGCCAAACTTCTATCATTTCATGACTCCAGCAACGTGGGTGGATTTTCACTGATGACAAAAGATGTTAATGTTGGAAAATTCTTACAAATTTCAACAGTTGCTGCTGTGCTTGATGGAAATAAAAAAGCAAATAAATGTGAGCTGCTAACAGGCTGGATGGTTTGGACCCATCTGACCTCAGAACAGTTCTCCTCTTTGATCCAGAGGAGACACATCTGTTCACATCTGGCTTCTTGTTTGCCTGATAGAGCTTTAAGCAGCATTTATGGACGGTGTTATGTTGATATTATGGGCTGTAGATGATGGGAGATTCAGAGTCTTCCCAATTTTCCATTGAGGAACTTTATTCTGAAAGTGTTCCTCTAGTTTCAGACCCAGTTCCTGTCAGCCTGGTGAACCTCTGCCCATCTTCAGCCTCTAAAAGCTCTTTTTATCTCCAGTCCTTTGACTGACCTGCTGATAATTAACCTCATTAGCACCAAAATACTCCTCCAGCTGTTTTTATTTGTACAACTTACTTTTACAGCCTTCAGTTGACCCTTTCCCAACTTTTTAAAGATGTGTTGCTGCCATAAAAATCAAAGATGCCTTTTTTTTCAAAAATGGTACAATTTCTTACCTTCAACATTTGATATGTTTACTGTGTTCCATTGTGAAAAAATATGAGTTATATAATATTTACCTTTTACACAAGGGCTCAGCTGTTTTGGAATTGGGCTTGTTGGTCTACAGGTGCTGCTTCTCGCTAACTTCATGAAGACCTTCACCCTTCACTTGAACCTCCTTGATGGACTCTTTGGCATGGACACTGTTGTTTGTCAAACACAGGTTTGACATTTGATGTCTCCGGCTGACAGAAAAGGGGTTTTTTGGAATTTGGAACCTGGAGATGTGGAGTGATGAAGACAGAGTACCTGTGTGTGAATGAGAGGGAGGCAGGTGGAGCAGTGAGGCTACAAGGTCAGAGGTCACACAGGTGCAGGACTTCAACTGTCCTGGAGGACAGGGAGTGAGGTAAAGAGGTGAAGAAGAGAGTCCAGGCAGGATGGAGAAAAGTTTCAGGACTGAGCAAAGGTCAAAGGTCAAAGGAAAGATTTACAGACAGTGGTGAGAGCAGCCATGTTGTCTGGTTTGAAGACAGAACAGGAAGTGTCAGAGCTGAAGATGTTGAGGTTCTCCTTGCGAGGGACGAGGATGGACAGGATCAGGAATGAGGACATCAGAGGTCAGAGATGGTTTGGACATGTGCAGAGGAGGGACAGAAGGATGTTAGAGACAAAGAGGACAGATATGGATGCAGTTAGAGAGGACGTGGAGGACAGAGGACACAGAGGACAGAGTTAGATGGACGAGGATGAAAAAGAAGTGTTTACTTTCTAAAACTGTGTAAATTAGAAGTTTAAAATGTATAAAGAGTGATTTCATTGTTGGCTACATGTAACAATCAGTTCAAACCAGTTTTACAGCACAGGTTGTTCTTAAACCCTGAATACTGTCACGTTTCTCAGTAACGCTGCTGAACCTGAACATGACTTACTGTTAAAGAACATCACTGACTTCTAAAGAAACAACTCAAGTTTTTTCATGTTTTGTTTGAAAATGTTTGTGTAGGAGTGTGTGTGGTATGTGTGTGTGTGTAAGATGATATGCTTGTGGTTTTTGGCTGCTGCATAAAGAAGAGCTGACTTAAAGATATTTAGATAATGTGAGGGCTCAGCCTCAGGGTCAGGCTCTTCTTCTGCATGCATTCCTTCTACGAATGTTACACCTTAATTTACTAATTGTCATTTTTATAATAAGTTGATGTGTCAGGATGTGTGGTGGCAATAAGGCCCAAGCTGCAGAGATGCAGGCAAAAAACCTCCAGGAAAACTGAAGGAAGAAATCACAGGGAGATCAGGAAATCAAACATGGCAAATGTCACAAAATGGAAACTAACAGACAACAGGTTGAACACAGAGAAAACACAAACAAGACAAATTGTTAAATACGTAAATACAATAATGATTTCACTCATAACTGCATGTGTGTATTGGGTTAAAACTGGAAACAGGATTTTGACTTTTTTCATTTTGTGCAGTTTTTTCTGTTGTAAATTGACACTATATAAAAAACTGAATTGAACTGAATCAAAAAGCTTTTATCAGTTTGTATTTTTAAATGTCTTATTTATTTACTGTCAGATGTTGAAAGTATTTGAGAAGTTGTTTGATACTAAACTTTACATTTTAAATGTTAAAATCCTCACAGTTGTGAAAAGAAATCTCTGAGATCTGCAGGGGTTTGTGATCAGGACATTCAGAACATTCTTTTTTCATACATTTAAAAAATGCAAGTTGCTTGACATGTTTGACACAAAAATCAGGTTTTGTGAAGAGGAGGTGAAAGAATCTGAAGCATTAATTTTTCGGGGGTGTGAACCAAATTTTCCTGCATAAAAAGGCATCAGCTGCTACAACCAGGCAGAGCTGACAGAGAGTTGAACCATCAACCTGCTGAGAGTCTCCTGCAAACGGTAAGATGGGCTCTTTTATCTTCTCTGACACTTTCTGGGAAACAGAGCCACAAACTTTGGGTGCATTTCTTCTTGTTTGTTGCTTTTCTGAGTCTTACAGTTTTAACATGTAGGTAACTGGGTATTTTATTCAATTCTAAACTTGCAACTCATTAAAAATGTTTAACTGACACAAGTTTGATTTAAAACAATAGAAAATGTCCTTTTTCTCT
This sequence comes from Kryptolebias marmoratus, assembly GCF_001649575.2. NCBI lineage: Eukaryota > Metazoa > Chordata > Actinopteri > Cyprinodontiformes > Rivulidae > Kryptolebias > Kryptolebias marmoratus. The sequence continues at coordinate 5,122,143 of NC_051452.1, read as the reverse complement.
TTTAAATTTTGCATTTGCGGCTTACAGGATCATTTTTTTAGTGGTTTTTTTTACATTATCCTTTTATTAACATTTTATTATCTGTTCTGTAGCTTTAAAACTTATTTGCAACCTTTTGAAAACAAAATTTTAAGACTACAATCAATAGTAACTGGTATTACAAAAGCCAAGTTTTGGGATTCAATTTTTTTATTTTTTTAAGTTTGGTTTTGTTCTAAAGAACTAGGAAAATATAGCTAAATAATAATAGTATATACATATATTTTTTACTGGTGAAGTGTCCTACACTGTCCAATCCGTGTCCAATCTTGACCTGTGTGCGAGACTTGATCTGTCTCATCCACTTGACAACTGGCCTACACTTTAACCCAAGGAAACAAAAATATGTTACCATGTTTTATGTTCCTTCTCTGTGACATCTGTCCCTTGACCTGTGTCCTCCACTTGTCCAGTGTCCACACTTGATCAAAGTAGGACAAAGTTGGACTCTTACACAGAAGTTACAACTTTAAGACTTGTTTCACACAAGATTGTCAACATTTTGTTACTTTTATTCTTCACCTATATTTGTAAAATTACAGAACTATAATGTGTTTTTACAGGGTTAGAGACTTTATAGTTTATTGGTTACAAATCACGTGTTCTGGTGAGTGTGGGCTCTGTTTTCCTAAAGTTGGTCCTCTAGTAGTTACTCCGTTGGCTTAAAAAATGCTTTGAGTCCCAGTGAAATCTAATAATTTACCCTTTCCTGTTTTTTATGTTTAGTAAAAATACAAATGTCAAAGTTGTAGAAAGGTCAGTGTCAGAACTTCTAATGACTTTTAGGGCAGAACCAAGGAGCAAGAATAGGAAAAAGAAAAGGTGCTAAAATGTGAGGGAGAAATAACCAGGGGCTGTCATTCTCTGTTTCTGACTCTTCAGGTCTCTGTTTCCCAACAGTTCCATCCACAGCTCAACACTCCTACGTTAACATGGCAGAAAACAGCGTAGACGGACTTGTGAAGGAAATCCAAACTGAGAACGAACGCCTTAAACACTTCATCGACAATTACTCTATTGATCAGACTGATGGCCCGTCAGACTATGTGGAGATATGGAACCAGAAGGTGGTGACGATACTGGAAAAAATACCTGTCGTTTCAACTTCCATAGAGACAAAGAAAAACAATATTATTCAAAGGTAAGAGAGGCAATAGAAGTGTGTATCTTTGTGAGATGTGTATGTTGTTTCTCTACAACAAGTCAATGAGGCTCAGGGATCAATTGTAATTACAGACACACTGTAATTACACTGGCCAAACTGGGCGGTGTAAACTCTATGGAGTGAAAATAGTCCCAAAATATAACTCGTGTAAGCATCTTTGCGTGTAAGTTTGGATAGTTGTATCTGTGAAAAATGATTGTAAGCCTTAAAAAGAAAATAAACCTTTTCCTACGCCTTCTGAACTGTTAGGTTTGAACCAGACATGTTCAGTTTTAGTCTCGTCTCACCTTCTTCCACATGTTTGGGTGAAAAAAGTCCAAGTAGTCTGCACTTCTTTGTAAAGTAATGTGCTTATGACCATTTATTTAAAAGAAAACAGCATGTAATATAAGGTTAATATATTTTAAAACATAAGCCAAAAATTCAATATTTCATTTTTTGTTGACTTGGTTGATCAGTGAATATCAGTGGAGTAATAATGTAAATTTATTTCTTGTGTCTCACTGTGATCCAGTCTGGAAAGGACAGAGACAGAACTAGATGGTTTAAAAAAGGTAAGTCCTACACCCCCCCACCCCCCAAACACACACACACAAACACACTTTATTCAAGCTTTACTTTAGAAAACATACGATCATATAAGGTGTGCACAACGGTGCATCTTTTTACATTTTAACAGTTTTAATGTGAGGGATTCTGTGAAGTTTTAGTTTTAGCAGAAACACATTGATTTAAATGAAATTGCTGCTTTTATAACTTTGTTGCTCTTGATTTTCCTCTCCTCCCTCCTCGTGGTCTTCAACTAATCAATCAATCAAGTTTATCTGTATAGCACATTTCAGCAACAAGGCAGTTCAAAGTGCTTTACATCATAAAAACACAAAAATAAAAAGTCAGGAAAAAGACTAACAGTAGCACCTGCCTGGTGGCGTTCGTTGTTAACCCGGGCCTCGACCGGTCTGGTATGATGTCGCTTGGATGAACTCACATGTTATTTTTGGCAGAAGTGTTTTATGCTGTTTTATGCCCTTCCTGATACAACTCTCACCAGTTACCTGGGCTCGGAACCGGCTTCCTGGTGGCTGGTTTGGTGCAGCTCTCATTCCCCACATTCAGCTACATGGCTCTCACAGAGAAAGAAGCAAAGCTAATCCTTTCCAAACCCTCTGTCCTCTACAGATAAATTTAGATTTAGATTATTTAAATAAAATAACATATTGATCACACAGAGCTGTAACTTGAATCCTTCTCCTCCTGCAGACTGTTACTGATCTGTGGGACCAGATTAATCAGTTTGATAGCAATGCTGAGAAATACAAGCTGCAACTGAAAGAGGAGATAATCAAGATCCAGAGGAAATCCAAAACGATAAAGGAGCAGTACACTAAAAAGGTCAGAATGGTTCATCTTAATATTTTTTCACTATTCAAATGTTTTAATTATTTAAACAAAACAGAAAATAATTAGTGAATTGACCAACTAATTTTACTGATATGTCTCTCAGCTCAAACATGAAATCATTACTGCCCACCAACAAAGGGTATACAACGGTTGATAGTTTGTTGTTGTTGTTGTTTTTTGCCAAAGACTGTGTGTTTGTCTGTTAGCCATAGGCGCCGGAACCACTGGGGCCAGGGGGCCATTGGTCCCCTCACTTTCCGGCCCTGCCAGTGCGCTGCGTGTTCCCACCAGACGGCTGCACAGACTGTGACTAACGTGTCTCTGTGTTTATATAGAGACAGAAGCACAAATAAAACCTACAGCATTGAGATCTGGACCAAATTCTTAAAGCTCCAGTC
>NC_051452.1:5105929-5117320 GCF_001649575.2 Kryptolebias marmoratus | reverse complement strand
GCACAAGCGTTTGTATATTTCTGTTGCTCAGATGTTGGATTCTTCCATCTCTGCCCGTGCGCATGTTATTTACCTGTGTTTACTTTTATTGTGGTCATTTATAAAGCTGTTGGTTGGTTAAACTAATTATCATTATTCATAATAATATACTGGACCAAAAAGTCATAGCTGAAAAAGCGTTTCATTATTCAGTTTTTATTGATGTTAGACGATGATTCGATGCATGTAAAATTAATAAGGTGACGAAACACTCCGGTGGCCCCCCCACCTAGAAAATGAATCCGGCGCCACTGCTGTTAGCACAATATCTCCTGAAGCACTGGACAAATTTCAATGTCAACATACAGTGGGGAAAAAAGTATTCGGTCAGTCACCAATTGTGCAAGTTCTCCCACTTAAAAAGAGAGAGGTCTGTAATTGACATCATAGGTAGACCTCAACTATGAGAGAAAATGAGAAAAAAAAAATTCAGAAAATCACATTGTCTGAATTTTAAAGAATTTATTTGCAAATAAGGGTGGAAAATAAGTATTTGGTCACCTACAAGCAAGCAAGATTTCTGTCTGTCACAGACCTGTAACTTCTTCCTTAAGAGGCTCCTCCGTCCTTCACTCATTACCTGTATCAATGGCACCTGTTTGAACTCGTTAACAGTATAAAAGTAACCCGCCCACAACCTCAAACAGTCACACTCCAGGTTCCACGATGGTGAAGACCAAAGAGCTGTCGAAGGACACCAGAAACAGAATTGTAGACCTGCACCAGGCTGGGAAGACTGAATCTGCAATAGGCAAGCAGCTTGGTGTGAAGAAATCTACTGTGGGAGCGATAATCAGAAAATGGAAGACCTACAGGACCACTGCTAATCTCCCTCGATCAGGGGCTCCACGCAAGATCTCAGCCCGAGGGGTCAGAATTATCCCAAGAATGGTGAGCAAAAATCCCAGAACCACACGGGGGGAATGACCTGCAGAGAGCTGGGACCAAAGTTACAAACGCTACCGTCAGTAACACACTACACCGTCAGGGACGTGTCCCCCTGCTTAAGCCAGTACATATCCGGGCACGTCTGAAGTTTGCTACAGAGCATGTTGATGTTCCAGAAGAGGATTGGGAGAATGTCAGATGAAACCAAAGTAGACTTGTTTGGTATAAACACAACTTGTCGTGTTTGGAGGAGAGTGAATGCTGAGTTGCATCCAAAGAACACCATACCAACTGTGAAGCATGGGGGTGGCAACATCATGCTTTGGGGCTGTTTCTCTGCAAAGGGACTAGGACGACTTGTCCGTGTACATGAAAGAATGAATGGGGCCATGTATTGTGAGATTTTGAGTGCAAACCTCCTTCCATCAGCAAGGGCATTGAAGATGAAACGTGGCTGGGTCTTTCAGCATGACAATGATCCCAAGCACACTGCCAGGGCAACAAAGGCGTGGCTTTGTAAGAAGTCTTTCACGGTCCTGGAGTGGCCTAGCCAGTCTCCAGATCTCAACCCCATCGAAAACCTTTGGAGGGAATTGAAAGCCCGTGTTGCCCGCCTCCAGCCCCAGAACATCACTGCTTTAGAGGAGATCTGCTTGGAGGAATGGGCCAACATTCCAGCAACAGTGTGTGCCAACCTTGTAAAGTCTTACAGAAACCGTTTGACCTCTGTCATTGCCAACAAAGGATATATTACAGAGTATTGAGATGAACTTTTGTTATTGACCAAATACTTATTTTCCACCTTTATTTGCAAATAATTTCTTTAAAATTCAGACAATGTGATTTTCTGAATTTTTTTTTTTCTCATTTTGTCTCTCATAGTTGAGGTCTACCTATGATGTCAATTACAGACCTCTCTCTTTTTAAGTGGGAGAACTTGCACAATTGGTGACTGACTAAATACTTTATTTCCTCACTATACATGCCTCTGGAAAAGTATTGGAACAGTGAGGCTTGTTCCTTTAATTTTTCTGTCAGCTGAAACTTTTGGGTTTGACATCAAAAGATGAATATGAACAACAATTCAGCTTTTATTTCCAGGTGTTTACATCTGGATCAGATGCACAACTTAGAAGATGGCATTATTTATTAGGGAAGCAAAAGTATTAGAAGACATTCAATAGATTAAAATGATTAATATTTAGTTACAGTTCCTTTGTTTGCAGTTATTCTTTTTTATTCTGATGCTTTCCTGGGCTTTAGGTCTTTCAGGTTTTTGTTTTGGGGGGTTAGTCTCTTCAGTCTCCTCTTCAGCAGGTAAAATGCAGCTCTTTAGGGCTGAAGTTTGAAAATGGACCGAGTCTACAACCTTCCACTTCTTGTCCCTTCTTGTTTGGGATGATTATATTGATCTCTTTATTAGCTTGGTTGCATCTTTCTTTAAACTGGCAGACCAAATGTTTCTATAGACAGTAAAACGTTCTTTAGCCTTTCCATCACTTTGGTAAAGGTTCATCTTTGTCTTATCAGTCCATAAAACTTTGTCCCAGAAGTCCTGAGGCTCACCTCTGTACTTTTTGTCAATTTCCAGTCTGGCCTTCCTGTTCTTCTTGCTAACGAGTGGTTTGCATGTTCAGGTGCAACCTCAGTGCTTTTGTTGATGAAGTCATCTGTGAACGGTAGATGGAGAATCCTTCACTCCTGTCCTCTGGACACTACAAGTTGTTTTAGGGTTTGTCTTCAATGCTCTCACAATGTTTCTGTTGACAACTGCTGACGTTTTCTTTGGTCTTTCTTCCCGTTTGTTGTCGGTTACTGAATATATCAGTGGTTTCCGTCTTCTTCAGGATCTTCCAAATGGTTGGACTGTTTATGGCCAATGTTTGTGCATTAGTTCTGATTGATTTTCCCTCTTCTCTTAGCTTCAGTTATTTGTTTTTCACCCATAGAGAGCGCTCTGGTTTTTATGGTGGTTCCACCTCTGTAGACTATAAATGCAATCTGCACAGGCAGAACTCAAATCTGAAACTGAGAGGAGACAGATTCCAATCCTTTTACTCACCTAAATCCAATCCAGATGTAAACACCTGGAAATAAAAGCTGAAATGTTTCTCCGTCGTGTCATATTCATCTTTTAATGTTAAACCCAAATGTTTTCAGAGTACAGCAGAAGGAAAGGCCTCATTGTTCCAATAGAGGAGTGTTTATTATAGCTACACACAAAGGACCAGCGCCCACTAGTGGCAGGCTGCAGTATGAGTCCTGCCCCTCATGTAAGCAAATGGGACACGTTTCTGACTAAAAATATAAAAATACAAACTTTCAGATATGGAGCTAAAATTTGATGTGGTAGTAGATGAGAGTCATCCTCTGAGACATTGCATGAGACACAAATTACATTATTTTTAAGGTTTGACTAAAACTGCTACAACTAAATCATATTTTAACATGAGATGATTTTAGTCTGAAACTCTGGCATGAGATGTGGTGGGTGATGTGCATGTCTTCAAGAAATTCTCGGTCTTTAATTTGCTTTAGCATTGATGAGAGGTGTGCTTTCTTCCAGCCGTTACTTTATCAAATAGTCCTGTCAGAAAACACTGGAGCTCAGGAACAACCAGGTGTAAAATCAGACCACTGGAGGTCAGCAAACACAAAACAAACAGGGTGTATTAAAGTTCTTATACAGACCTCTGAATCCAAACAACTTTAAGCCAATTTTGTAACAAGTCCCAGGCCTGAGACCAGTCAGCAGAATAAAAGTTATTCTGAAAAGAACAGGGAAAATGATGAGATCGGCAACAAGTGGTGTGCTTCCTGCTGTCTCTCAAGACAGTCTGAGGGGAGACGGCTCCCAAGCCCACCTGTTCGCCGGCGTGATGCCCCCCAGTGGCAACATTTGATATTACATCACCAATAATGTCCTATTTTTTTCCCTGAGAAAACCCACAGTTATCCAGTTTATTAGCTACACCAGTAGTGTTGAATTGACCAGAATAAGGAAATATTCACAACAAAATGTGGCAAACATTTAAGGGTGTCACAATTTGCTTAATTTGCTTAAGCAGATTTTAAAAAGAACAATATTTTAATTAATTAAAGAGGTCTCAATGTATTTCTATTGTGAAAATATTTGTAAATAAAGTTGCATTTTTTAAAAAGTCCCAAAAAATTCCCTAAAAATCAAAACTCAGCACCCATCCTGAATATCAGCTAAATATTTTGCTATAGGAACGGCTAAAAGAGCACAAAGCCTGCAGAAAAGATTAGAGTGCAAAAAGATTTCAGGAAAATAAATGCACAACTCATGTCCTAACCCTAAACTAAAATGTGCAAAAAATTTGGCAAACTGATTAAAAACTAAAAATTAAATGAGAAGATCCAATAAATTTTTTTTTTTTTTTAAAAAGTACAAAAACAAATGAACATAAGTTCAAAAAAATGTTAAAAAATAAAAACAACTGGACTTCTATTCTGTAGCTGAAGACGTTTCTCTTCTCATCCGAGGAGCTTTCTCAATTCAGAAACAGAGAGTGTGGAGTTGAGCTTTTAAAGTTGAGATGTGATGTAAGCTGGCTAGCTTGCAAATTGTTATATTGAGAAAGCTTTTAACCTTTTATGAACTTACCATTGCATGGATGACTGAGAATCTACACCAGAACATGAACATAAGCTTGATTTCAGTCATTGTGGTCTTTCTCTGCACTCATCTTGTTTCATCTCATTTATGTTGAAATCCCAGAATGGCGATCTGGAGAAAGAAGTAAAGAATTTGAATGTGAAGCTAAGGAAAACCACAAAGCTGGAGAGAGATTTGTCCAAGGTGACAAAGGAAAATGAAAAATACAAGGAAGAAATTGATGAACTGTACCAGCATAAGTCAGACCTGGAAGATGAGATCATCAAATACAAGACTTTGCTGAACCAACTGACAAACAAGTAATGTTTGAAACAAGTTTTTTACTGTGAAACTGATCCTGTTTTCCCACACAGACACAGGATTAATGTGAAATCATATTTTATACAGATTTTTAGATTTTGAAACAAAACCAACTGAGTGACATCTAAGTTTGCTTTATAAACTAAGTATAAATTAGAGCCTTGAGACTTGTTCAACGCTAATACGAAAGTTTAATTAACTCATTTTTGTTCAGGTTTTATCTTTCTGTTACACTTTTTAATCCGTTCGGTTCCTTTCATTATTTTCTCCTCTCCTGATTTCAGATTTTTTATTTTTTAAGTATTTATATGGCCCAGAAGTCAGAAATGCCTTTGGCTTCCTACCCTTTGTGTGGCGAGCACTCGGTCCCTGCAGGGCTTCACGATGCTGCCATCATCATCAAATTCTTCCTCCTCCTCCCTTTCTGCTGTTTCAGGCTGTTCCCTCTCTGGAGGAGACTTTACTTTTGCTTCCTTCTTCCTGGGTGCCATGTTCTGACATTCAAACTGCTACTGTACAAGAAAAAAACAAATCAAAAAACAAATCCAATGTTCATGAGTCATTGTTTTGTGGTAACTACTTGAGTCACAAGTGCAGCTTTTACTCCTTGCACACAAGACTGAGGACACACACATCTTCCATGGGCTGACTGCACAATTTTTCCTACACCTTACTCATACCTGGCATGCAACCTGTACTTGACAAGTACTTTGTTCGTACTATTTTTCAAACTTTCTCTCTGTGATCATCAAGACCCTAAGACCGGTGCGTGTCCAAAACACAATGGGTTGTAAGCTAATTCAAACAAAACATCCCATCCACAGTAGTTCCAAAATATTTCACTCCATCAGTTAATAAAATGTGCTTAACGCTTCTAGATTGGAGAGATGAGAAAACAAAAAGTCTTTTCTGTTTTCAGTTCCCACTTTTTCTAACCATTGTTCATCTCTGCAGGGTCAACACCACGGATGAAACTCCTGAAGGTATGAACTCTTCTTCTATACTTGGACTCACTGTTTACGAATACGAAAAGATCTGATAAACCAAAGGATTGTGTGGCTTTTGTAGATAATAATCAGGAGCAATTCAGATTTTGCACACTTTTTAAAATCTCAAATCTGTTGCAAAGGAAGACGGGCACCTCAAACTGTGCTGCCTAAAAAATACATTAACGATAAAGGATGTAAATCATTTCTGTAAGTTACTGCCAGGGCACAAAACCCACCACATTCCCAAAGACCGAAGGTCTCAGATACTAGAACTTGTGTGGATTTCCTTGTGAAACGTGGAGGCAGAGACACAGTTTAGTCCTGATGGTCAAAACAAATCTTTATTATATTAGATTTTTAAATATTACAGGCAGATTTAAATTAAGTAAACATATGGAAGTATTTTTTGTATTTATTCAAATAAACTAAACATAAAACCTAAAATGTTGTTATTGTGTTGGATTAGATACCAGCCCGGGAAATAACCAGCCTGAACAGCCGGATGATCCCTCCGATGGACAGGTAAAACATTTCTGCTGCAGAATCGCTGAACATGTTACTCATTTCCCCTAAAGAATGAAGTTTATTCAAGAGAAAAGTTTGTCTTTACACAAACAGAGGGAATAATCCATCTGTTTACCATCTTTGTATGAGTTTCATGGTTTAGGCTGTATTTATTTACAAAGATGTTGATTTATTTATTTATTCTACAAATCTTTTGTTGTTTTAATAAAATCATTGTTTTTTTTTTTACATTTATTGTGGATGTGAACATTGACAAAAGGAACCGGAGACGGAGAATCCTAGCGGGTAATGTTTTCACAAAGATAAATCAGAAGCAGTGGTTTTAGTTTTCTGTATCAGTTTATATAATTCTAACTGGTTTGAGTCTCTGCAGGAATAACGATGAACCGAACGCTGCCCCGACTGACCCAGGTATGAACTCTCCTGCTGTCCTTGAACGCACCACAGCAGGTCACACTTAGTTTACTGAGTATAAATGACTCAACCTGCAGATTATCGACCCACCTTCTTCTGCTGAATTCAAGCTATAAATTCTTGTTTTATTGGATCTGCCATGATGAATTTATGCTTTTATTTTGAACATTTTTAGAACTCATTTTCAACACTGCTGAGTCTTTTAAAGCAGTTCACCATGTTTTTATTCAGACGAGCTTTAAGTTAAAGATTTGCTTCTGTGTTTTATCTCTTTTAAAATTTATATTATTAGCTTTTAAATCTACGTACTGTTTTCGTTGTATTTATCATTTGAGACATTTTGGGTTTAATTTTGAACAAAGCAGTGAGGTGGAAAAAAAGAAAAGTTGTTGCAGATCCAAAATATAGTCCCCACAACTGCTTCTGTTTGTCAGAACAAATATCAGTTTAGACTTTTATATATCCAAAGTAAATTTAATATTTAAATGAAATGTATTATTTATTCAAAAACAAATTAATTTAAGAAGTTTACATTTCAATGTGAAATGTTGTGATGATGTTGGATTACAACAGGAGAACAAGTAAAACATTTCTGCTGCAGAATCCCTGAACATGTTACTCATTTCCCCTAAAGAATGAAGTTTATTCAAGAGAAACGTTTATATTATTAAAAGAAAAGTCTTTACACAGACAAACAGAGGGAATAACCCCACATGTTTACCATTTTAGTGTGAATTTTTTGTGTTGAGGCTGCATTTATTCACAAATGAATACATTTTTCTCAATATTTTATTGTTTTATTAAACTATTGCTTTTTTGTCTGTTTTTTCCTTTTACCTTTGTGGTCGTGGATATTGACAGAATCCTCTGAAGAATAATCCTCATGGGTAATGTTTGCATAAAGATATATTAGAAACTTTTGAGCTTTCTGTAACAGTTTTCTGATTACTATGAGTTTTTACAGGCCTCTAAAAATAGTTACCTGTTAAAAAAAACATTTAGACAGAGAAACTAATGAATTTATTGCATTTATTTATTTTTTCTGGATCTTTGACATCTGTCTCTGCTCTCCTGTCCCTCAGTCCTGAGCCGCTGAAGCAGGACATCACGTCCCAACCTGCAGTGGACAAGAAGAGACATGGACACGTGTCCCCACTGAGATGGACAGAAAGATGTGCAAATAAACTAAACAATGAAGATTTAAAAACATGTCATTAGGACATGTACTGATTCATGGGTGATATTTGTAGGATTTATTTGGTGTTGGTTTATTGAGTTTTGATAACTTGTTTCCAGCTGATTGCAACAAATGTGTGAAGCTCCAGAAACCTTCCTGACTTCCTGTTTGACTTGTTTTACTCAGCTACTTGTCTCTGACTTCATAGAAAGCTCAATCTTTCTCCAAATTCAACCACTTTTGCATTTAGGTTCATTATAGGACTTTTCCTGAATGTTATGAGGACAAGTTGAATCAATAAAAGTAGAGGATGGAGGTGGAGATAAGAAGGTAGATGTGAGCTGTCTTCATATTTGTCTCAATCAAACATTAAACACCTGAATCCTTCTGAGGATGCAGCTCGCTGCCGTCCTGAAGGTTTGAAACTGTGGGAAATAATTACAATGTTAACACAAAAAAAGATGGTTGCAACTTAAAAAAAAGGTAAATGGGAACTTTGTAGGCTTGGTTTTGACTCTGTTTTCTGAAATTTAAACAATAAACGTGTTTTAAGACTTAAACTGATTTATGTTTTAACTTTCCTGAATGAATCTTTGACATGAAGGCTGCTGTTTGTCACAAACAAGTTAAAAACAGCTGAAACTCCTCAAGATGTAAAAGACCACCTGAAGGCAGGAGGTCGGCTTCATGTGGAAGAATGGACCTTTGAACAGCTGACACACACTGAACATTTAGTAACCGAGGTGGAAAGAGTCAGAGAGGGTGATGTGTCTGAAGGTTGTCAGTGGTTCTGATCCACAGAAGACAAAGAGAAACTCTGGAAGGATCTGGATGAAGTGATGGAGAGTATTCCCAGGGAGGAGAGAGTGGAGATCAGAGCAGATCTGACTGGACATGTTGGTGAAGGAAACAGAGGAGATGAGGAGGAAGTTGCAGGAAGTCATCCAGAGGAAGAGGTTAGCCAGGAAGGAAAGGGACAGTGAGAGGACTGAGGAGAGGAGACAGGAATATGAGGAGATGCAACGTAGGACAAAGAGGGAGGCAGCAAACGTCTGATGAGTTGGACAGGAGGCTGGACACTAAGGAGGGACAGAAGTAATTGTATCGAAGTCTGTATCCCTCCTCTGGACATGTCCAAACCATCTCAGTCTTTATCTCCCAGTCCTTCAACCTGTGCTGGACCTCTGATGTCCTCATTCCTGATCCTGTCCATCCTCGTCCCTCCCAAGGAGAACGTCAACATCTGCAGCTCTGACACTTCCTGTTCTGTCTCCAAACCATCCAACATGGCCGCTCTCACCCCTGTCCTGCTGTCCTCATACATGTTCTGTACCCGTCTATCATACTTCACTGCCTCTCCACCTAAAAAAGGATAAATTTTCAAGCTGATTATTTTTCCCTCCTCAGGTTTTCATCTTGTTTAACATCACTCACCTGTTTTGTGTTTGTGCTTCATCCTGTTCAGGGTCATGGAGGCGCAGGTGACTGTCTTCAGGACAGGAGACCTGTCCGTCACAGAGACACACAGGTAAAACAAGCAAACAGTGAATTTAGAGTCTCCAATTTATGTTCTGTTGGAGGAAACTGGAGAAAACTCACACAGAGCATGCAAACTCTTCACAGAAAGACAGGATGAGATTTGAACCTGCAGCCTAGTTTCAGTTTCCTTGTTCAGCCTCAGTCAGTATTTTTATAGCTGTTTTTCTTACATTATCATCTGAAGGGTACCACATGGTGGCAACAGCTTCAAACCAAAGTACTGAAGGTGTTTATCTTACAGCACTATAAACTACAGTATTATTATAAATTAGAGTGTTATTGTATGAATTTAGCATCAGACTTCTTTAGAGGCTGTCTCCAGCTCCTAAAAGGGACAGCTGAACTGTTTGAAGAATAAAGAGTATTTGGACATGCATGTCCACCAGGAGGTGCAGCAGCATCTTTCACTGCCTCTTCCTGCTGCCTGAGACTCTGCTGGATTTCCTTCACTTGGATTTCAGTCCAGAAATGAAATATTCAGGTGGTGAAAAGGTCTCTCCCCTCAGAGAACCTGGGTTTCAACATAACCACAACCAAAACAAAACAGTCCTATAATAAAATGCAAAACTGTAAAAAACACATGACAAAGGTCAAAAGAAAGATTTACAGACAGTGGTGAGAGCGGCCATGTTGTCTGGTTTGGAGACAGAACAGGAAGTGTTAGAGCTGAAGATGTTGAGGTTCTCCTTGGGAGGGACGAGGACGGACAGGATCAGGAATGAGGACATCAGAGGTCGAAGGTTGAAGGACTGGGAGATAAAGTTAGAAAGGACAGACTGAGATGGTTTGGACATGTGCAGAGGAGGGACAGAAGGATGTTAGAGACAAAGAGGACAGATATGGATGCAGTTAGAGAGGACGTGGAGGACAGAGGACACAGAGGACAGAGTTAGATGGACGAGGATGAAAAAGAAGTGTTTACTTTCTAAAACTGTGTAAATTAGAAGTTTAAAATGTATAAAGAGTGATTTCATTGTTGGCTACATGTAACAATCAGTTCAAACCAGTTTTACAGCACAGGTTGTTCTTAAACCCTGAATACTGTCACGTTTCTCAGTAACGCTGCTGAACCTGAACATGACTTACTGTTAAAGAACATCACTGACTTCTAAAGAAACAACAATCCAATCAGTAGCATCAAAACAACCCTGTAGGGCTTCTTCAGCTTCCTGTGACCACTTTCTCAGTCCTTTTTGTAACAGGTAGTCTATGGACAAGGGGTTTATATTGTGAGCAGAGAAAAACAAGTTTGTGATCTGATTTACCCAGAGGAGGTCTTGCTTTGGAAGTATATGAATCATTGACATTTGTGTCAAACAAATCCAATGTCTTGTTTTCTCTGGTAGAGCAGCTGACAAACTGTTGAAACGTTGGCAGTGTGGCAGAGAGTGAGGCGTGATTAAAATCACCAGATATTGCCATAAAAGAATTGGGGTGTTGTGTCTGTATCTTAGCAACGATAGAACTGATGACATCACATGCATTGTTGGCAACAGCTGAGGGTGGAATGTAAACAGCTACCAAAACAACACCGGTGAACTCTCTTGGTAAATAATATGGACGAAAACTTACTGCCAATAGTTCAATGTCAGGACTGCAGAGACGACACTTCACAGTAACATGTCCTGGGTGACACCATCTGTTGTTGACAAGCACAGCCAATCCACCTCCTTTCCTTTTCCTGCTACTTATTAAATCTTGATCTGCCCGTATAGTTAGGAAGCCCGGCAGAGAGACGTTGGAGTCAGGGTAGGTAGGTAGGTACATTTATTTATTTAGCACTTTTCAGCACAAGGCAACTCAAAGTGCTTTACAACACAAGAACAAAATTACAGACAGAGTTACAGACATGATAATGCAGGTACAAGATAACTAAACTA
>NC_051452.1:5100992-5104641 GCF_001649575.2 Kryptolebias marmoratus | reverse complement strand
GCATCATAACAAAAGAGCACAATATAAAAAGTATTGGGAAAAATCAATCCAGCTGCACAGCATCCAAGACAAAAAGGTATAGTTGTCCAAAAAAAAAAAGCTATTTTCCAAGGAAAAACAAGAATGAAATTTGAAAAAAGAAAATAAATCTTAACGAGAGGTACAGAGCTACTCCAACGTGCTGCCTCTCTGAGTCGGCGCAATTCTAGAACTGTGTGTGTGTGTGTGTTTGTCATTTTAGCAAAAATCCAACCTTTTTCTTTTCCCACTGTTCTGAAGTTGATACAGAAATTATGCGTATGTTCTGTTATATTGCTGTTATTACATGTCCACTGGCTGGTGCTGCTGGGACAGGGCGGGGCAGACTTGATTTGTTTAGCACTGGAACTTCCTTTAAAAATGGTCACCAACAGGTTAAAAACACCTGAAACCAGGTGCTGAACAAAAGGCTGATGAAATCCACCCGATGACAGAAAGTTGGCTTCATCTGGCAGAATGTTCTCTCCCTTGATGGAGCTTCATTTCTAACATTCCTGAAGAATCCGTCTCAGTGACCTGCTCAACATGTTTGAACTTTTACTTTTCAGGATTTCATCAACATTTGGTTTCAGTCTGGAACTGTTCGGTTCCAATCAAGACACTTTCTGTCGAACTTCTGTGTTCGTCAAATATAGTCTTAGTTACAGTGCATTAATAGATAACTGGACACCATTTATTGCTCTCCCACAAAAATCCTCTGTAAGTTTCCATGTATTTCTGGATAACTTTTGATGTTAATAGGTTTAAAAATACAAAGTAAACTACTGAAATGCTAAACAAAAAACCTCCAGCGTTTCCCTGTTTCTCAGCCAAAAATGATGCTGGTTTGACTAGTTGATTTAACTAAGTACTTCCTTGTTTCACAATTTTCTTGTACAATAAAAACAAAAAAAGTGAAACCAGCCTTCATTGAGGAAATGCATATCACCTGCATCATCCCACATCTGTCATAGTTTTGGTATTTTCGGTTTGTTGTTGTTATTATTATCTGGTTTCTGTTTGAGTTATTGTTTCAGTTTAGTTTTTCCTGTTCATGTTTGCTGTCACTATTCACTCCTCCCCAATCACTCTTTTGCCTTCCTGCCACGCCCATCTACACCTGTCTCTAGTCTTGTTAATTGCTTCACCTGTGCCCACTTTCCAATCACCTCCTGATTTATAAACCCGGCCATTTCTCCCACACACCACTGGATCAGTCTGTTTGTCTGCTTGTCTTGCCATGCCACTTGTTTTTGTATTTTGTTAATGTTAGTTTTGCTGCCATGTCAGCCTTTTTGTTTGTTTATTTAAGGTAAATAAATAGTTTTCATTCATTTTTACTATGAGTCTGCGTAGTGGGTTCGCCTCTGTCTCCGTTGGATACAGGAAAGGAGAGTAAGACTTAAAAATTTGAATAAAATACACATAAAAAGTGTTGAAATAAAAATAACACTAGATTTCATGTAAAGGAAACATCATTTCAGCTTGTTTGTTTCAATAACAGCAGTAGGAACAAAACTGTTTTTATAACGTCTTGTTCTACATTTAGGGACTAAAAACCTCCGTCCAGATGCTGGTGCTTTCTGAATTGTTTTTCTCTGGCTCCTGTTTAAAATAAATCATTTTCATAGACTAAAATTATTTTTTCAGAGTGTAACTTCGCAAAACCAGCGTCAGATTCTGTCCGTTTGTCAGGCTATGTTGTTAATTGAGGACATTGTGGGGAAAACCTGGTCTGATCTGAAGAAACCAACAGATTTTGGGCAGAACAGCTCTACTTTCTAGTAATCCTCTTAAATTTGCTGTGATTTTAGAGTATTTTCCTAAACAGGACTCAAATTGCAGACCACAGAGACCTAAGGCAGTTGAAGGTGTGTATTAATCTTTGTTGTCCAGGGATTTGGTAGTACTGCAAACGATGGAGGTGACGCAGGATCTGCAAGGTCTGGTAATCTGTGGTTGAGTGTAAAGATCCAGACTACTTGTCCTGTGTTTGATTCCAGGTACTCAGAGGGGGCGAGGTCCAGGAGTCTGAGAAGAAGAACTAAGGAGGTTTTGGAGAGGAGAGCGATGAAGAAAGGGCAGGCAGATGAGTACACGAGGTCCGGCTGAGTCTTGGAGTCCAGTGAGATCAACACAGAAGCTCCAAAAATCTGAGAAGGACAAGAAGGGAGTCAACAAGCAGGTGTCACAGTAAAACAGGTGAGTCTGAAGCTGAACACAGGTAAGTGTTGATCTAAAGCACTGATAAAATCAGTCCCAAAGAACACAGGCGGTGACATTCACCAAGGTGACTTTAACAGACTGATGTCAAGTCACTGTGCAGCTCAGCTTTTATGACAGCTCTTTGATGAAGGTGATTTACAGCAGAAAAGCAAAAACATTTGAAATATGGGATTGATCTTAATGGAAGGTAAAAATTTAAGACATACTGATGCAGGATTGATGATAACACAATAATATTTGCAGTGTGGGACCGGGGTCCTGCGATGAACAGCTAGAAGGGGATTTTGTTTGGCGTTCCTCAGGGGATCGACAACGCTCATTGTCAGATCCTCTGTTTTCTTTCTCTGTTTCCAGCTCTTCCTGTTTTAATTATTTGTTTATTTGTATTTTGCTACCCTGTCAGTAGTTTATTTTGTTATTAAAGTTTTTTTGTTGTTGTTTGAATTCAGTTCCCTATGACTGTCTGCAAGACTGTCCTCGACATGAGTTCAGTGGAAAGATGTTTAAAAGGTCAGTGAAAGCTGCAAGAGTTTCATGTCAAAAATATTTCTCTAATTTGTAAAAACTTTTAATGCCTGGTTTAACTGCAACAGCTTGAATGCAGCTTGCTCGACGTGTTGGACTAAAAGATGAGTGTCGTGAAAGAAAAATGAAAATATTTTGGGCGTGAGTCTTTCAGGGGTGTGACCAAAACCTTTTACCTGCATAAAAAGACAAACATCTGCCACAGACCTACAGACTTTCACCTTCAACCTCCAAATGGTAAGATGTGAAATGTTTCTTTTACCCTTTCGGGGGATCATAATAACTGTTTGTTGTTCCTGTGTTTTGCAGTTCTGCAGCTGAGTCTAAGTTCAAACACGACACAGGTTGACAGAACATGTAAATGCTAAATTTTACTGAGCTGCTCTGAACAGTTCGACGTAGATCAGTTTTTAGCTGTCACAAGCAAAAGTACAACAGATGGATGAAAAGTCTTTGTTTTTATTAGTTTATCTTAACTTGAAAACCTAAAAAAAACATTAAATATGTATAAACAAAAGCTCAAATTTGACCAGTTTTGATGAGACTAATTCAATCATGCAAACAAATTCACGTTTTTCTTTTTTTTCGCACACATTTTTGTATGAGAGAGAACAGAGACTTGACTTTGACTTAAAGAAAGAGCATTTTTTTATTTTAAACACTACTTTCTTTACACAAAGTAGACAAGATAAACATTAGGTAATTAGCTTCAGTTCTCCCTGATCTGTCACACTAAAATCTCTGCTTTTGCCCACTGATCTATAAATTATTATTGTGTGAATGCTTTTAAGCATTCACACCATTGTTTTCCTGTTTCTCTTTATTATCTATTATCTATTATCTATTATCTATTCTTTAACTATTCCGTACGTTTTTCGGC
>NC_051452.1:5074430-5084124 GCF_001649575.2 Kryptolebias marmoratus | reverse complement strand
TTTCAGCTTTTTAAACTAATTTCTGCCTCTTTCAGCTTTTGTTCTTCTACCCTATGCAACTCTTCTACAAATCAGCTTCTGTTCCACTTTTTGCATCTTTGTTAAACTTCAGCTGTTCAGCATATCTTCAGCCGCTTTCAGCAAAATCATTCAGCAAAAAAAGCATTCACACTGCATTTTCGCAGGAAATGCAACTTCTCTAGTTATTATTAACCTTTATTTTAGCAGGTAGGTCAGTTGAGAACCAGTTTTCATTTACAATGATGACCTGGCCAAGAGACAGTATTACATTCATGCTTTTTGTGACATTTTAGAAGAACTCCAGCTTTAATGTTTAATCTCCACAGAGACAGGGAGACAAAGACGGGGAGATGAAGAGCAAGAGACAGGTGGAGGGAAAAATGTGATGACTCAGGAAAAGGAAGAAAATAGATGAAAAAAAGAGAGAAAGAAGAAGAAAAGAAGGGAGACAAAAGGTTTCAGACAGAAACAGGAGTGCTGTCAGGGCTGAGAGGGTAAAAAGTGAGGAGTAACTACAGATATACAGGGGAAGTCATCTTTCCTTCATCTTCTCTATCTTCTCCAATCTGACCTCTGACTTCTCCTCCAGCCAGAGCACCAGGACCTTTCTGCATCTAACGCTGCCATGGGGGACGCCTCAGGCTTCATTTTAATAGACCCCATCAACGAGGAGTTCCTGAACAAGCGCAGCAATGAGAAGGCCGAGCTGCAGCAGCTGAACAGTCGCTTTGCCAGCTACATCGAGAAGATCCGCTCCCTGAAGCAGCAGAACCAGGAGCTGATCGTGGAGGTGGAGAGTATGAGAAGTTTCACGTCGACAAGCATCACTGAAATGAGAACGGAGGAGATGAACAAGCTGACACATGAGAAGGAGACCTTAACCAGTGAAATATCTTCTGTAAAGGTGGAGCGAGACAAACTACAAACCAGGTGTGTGCTAACTGGCTGCAAAGTCACCAGCGTGTGTATCCATACATGAGTTGTTACGCATTTATGAGGACATAAATTTAAAAAATGGTTGTGTTGTGAGGTTTTTTACTGGGGGAAATCTAGATCAATACATTCTGAACACAAGGTTAGGTTTAGGACGGCGGTAGATACCTTTTATGGCAAAACTATTTCAGCCTAACAGAGTAAAGAAATTTAGATTTGGGACAGAAAAGCTGTTTTTTAGATTAAATGTTGACTCCAAAAAAAGTCTTTGCTATTTACACAAAAAACGGACAACAAACAACTGTTTGCCTTTCACTGATGATGTTTAATCCCATCCAGCTATGGATCTTAACTTCACTTTAAAGTGGAAATAAAAATTCCTACACAGAATATGTAAATTTCTGACTTTTCCTAACGTTTGTACTCAGCATCCCACTATCAAAGTACTGATCGGATGTGTTTATCTGATCACACACGAGGTGAAGCCTGAGCTGCACTGGACAGATTAGATTTAATAAAATCATCTTTATTTGATTTTGTCAATGAATTAATTTGCACGTTATGTGAGTCAGACTAATACATGTCTTAGATGCACAGTTAAATGTTTTTTTTATGCCCTTTAAGTCATGAAACTTTATTTTCCTCAGTTTTCATTAATGCACAACCTGCTGTTCTTTTGAAAACAACAACAAAATCTACATATATATCTTTGGTCATGTGGAGGGCTTTTGTTTTATTGGGATTATGTTGGGTTAGAAACGCCTCTCTTCATGTGCATAAACACCGATGCCTTGGCAAGAAGGGGTGCAGAGGGTGCTGCAGCACCTCCTAATAGATGCCGGACGACACGATATAGTCAAAGAATTACGAAAAAAATCGAAAACATCTGGTATATGAACCAGCACTGTTAGCAAAATCCCAACTCCAAAAAGTTTGGATTTTAAACAGATCCTTAAATGACTGCTTGGGGGTTAATGTAACGCAAACTCATCGACAAACTGCGTTAGAAAATATTCCTCTTCTTTGTGTACAACTAAATGTGATGATCAGTTACAGAAATCCTCACAACTTTTAGTCGCTGTTTCTTTTCAGAAGAAACATGCAGGACCTGGAGGTTTTAGAGCACAGAACTCCGCTCTCCTGCATGTTTTAGACGAGTTCCTGCTTTAAAATGCCTGGTTTAAATGGATGACTTGTTGCGATGCTCCTGGAGAACCTGATGATTTGTTGAGGAGGTGATTAAAGGTGTGTTGGAGCAGAAACACCTAAAACCTCCAGGACAGCGGTCCTCGAGGCCTGGAGTCTGACACCCCTGGTTTAGAGGGATTGTTGTCCCATTCTGATCTGATGGAGGATTGTAGCTGCTCAACAGTCCTGGATCTTCTTTGCTGGATGTTTTGCTTGATGAAAAGCTGAAGATACTTTTCCGCATTGATGCCTTTTCCAGATGTGTAAGCTAGTCTGATACTTGAGACTGTTGCTTATTTTAGGCAAAATCTTACAGGATATAATCAATTTTTATGATATTTGAGGTGAGAAAATAATGTAAATTGGATCCAAATAAATTACTTTAATTTAAATACTTTCCTTTTTATTTACATGGCGTGAGCAGTGAATATCAGTGAATTAATGTGAACATATTTCCTGCGTTTCTTGTCCAGACTGGAGCAAGAGATTCGTTTGAAAGAGGAAGCAGAAAAAACCTGTGATGATTTGAGAAAGGTGAGTTCTGCACAGCTCATTCTGAATTTACTTTATTATTTACACAGATAAAACCTTTTTTTATATACTGTAGGTTTGACGTGCGCCATTCTGTGTTGTTTTAGTATTAATAATAAAAAAGTAAAGCAAAATGAAATATTTTGTTAAACTACAACAATAGTTTGGTTCACTGCTCTTAAAACTTTGTTGTATCAAACAGAAATATTGTTGATAATTTCTTTATTCTAATAAAAAGTAAAAACAAACCTTTCTATCACTGAATTCACAGTCAGTGATAGAAATGTTCGGGGTGAGCTTCACTGCTGTATCTAGAAATTACTTTGAATATCTAAATTTATTCTGCAAAAACAATTTTTCTTTGTTCTGTCTGTGCTTTTGTATGTGATCCCAGTGAAATGGAGAAAAAAGGAAAGAAAGAGGGGAAAGATAAATGGCAAATACATTTTATGTGACAATGTAATTATTGTAATTAATGCTTGATGTCAAGAGAAACTGAGGAGGGTGAATGCAGTTAAGATCTCTGACGTTGTGAAGAGCAGATTTAAACATCACTGGATGCTCTGTATTTATTTTTACTGCCCCTGGTCAGCAGACCTTTTAGGCTGAGCTTTTTATTTCCAAATAAAATGTACTTATGAACTGTTACAGGAACTGGAAGCCGAAAAGCAGAAATTGAAGAAGGAGACTGAAGAACTGCAAAAAAAGATTGAATTTGAAAAAAAGGTTCACAAACAGGTACTCTTCCCTTTTTAATTTTTGCTCAGTTGTTGTGCTTTGATTAAACTGAGCTCAATATTCACTGAGGTTTTATTATGAACCATGTGGGAGAGAGTCAAGTGAGCTGGATGTTTTTATTGATGTGTGTGTGTATATATGTGTGTGTTCTTAATGCCCCTTGGGCAGTATAAGTGTATTTGGCACTTATACATCATGCCAAACAGTACATGCCTTTGATTCATCACAATAAGAGAATAATTTCTGTCATAAACAGACAAACTGACAGCTGTTGTGTGGAGTTGTGAGTTTGTTTGGAAGTTTGTGATTTTATAGCAGCAGTACAAAGATGAATACACTGTATGGAAATATTCAGAATCTTCTATCATAACCTGGTCCTTTTGTCAGTTTGCAGCTGGTTACAGTCTGAGAACTGATGATTTTTTTATTTCAATCAGAATAAAAGCATCAGTTAATAGTATTTCAATATTATGTCCAAAGATGATTTTATTTCCAGCTGGGTTTTAAAGGTTTATTCTTGTTTTCTCAGTACACACACAAACACAAAGCTAATTCCATTAAATCCTTTTGGTTCACATTAATATTTCTTCCTGTAAATTCACAGAGCTGTAACCTCTTTGTCTTTGTGCAGGAGGTCAGTGAGCTGAAGGAAAAAGTACGGGAGACACAGACTCCGGGCTCTGATGAGACGGACATGTCCAAATCAGAACTGCAAGTGGTGCTAGAAGGAATCAGGGAAAACTATGAGCGCATCGCTGCTGAGAACATCAACAAGGCTGAGACGTTGTACAAAGACCAGGTTACACAAAAACATTTTTATTATTAACAAACATGTGAATTCTGCTGAGTTTATGTTTATCCCTGTCACGGTTTACATTTTAAGAACCACCAGTGATTAATTTTCTAATTTACCAGTTGTTTCTTAGTCCAAACATGAAACCACTGGAGTTCCTTCAGAGCTGTGTCTCTTACAGCCGATCCTCTGTCAGAGGTGAAGGTGCTGGAGTCAGCCTTTCTGTTCAATAACAATCAGGATTAAAAACAAACTGCAGAGGTCAGCAAACACAGCAGGAGCTGCTTGTATTAAAGCTGGGGCTTATTTCCAGCAGTCACTGGGTGAGAAGCAGGGCACAGCCTGGACAGGTCTCCAGTCCATTACAGGGACCACATATGGATCAACATCCATCCACACACTCAACCAGTTAACCTAACACGCATGTTTTTGTGTGGAGTCCTCAGAGGAAGCCCACGGTGCACAAGGAGAATATGCTATGTCCAAGCAGAAAGGAGCTGAACATGTGACCTTGTTACTGCAAGGCAACAGAGAAAACCAACTGTGCTGTGCCACCATGCAGCCCAGAGCAAAGCCAAGACCTTTGAATTCAAACCAAAACTTACCAAAGAATCACTTCAGAGCAACAGGACAACAACATCATCAGCTTGTTGTTGTCCAGTTGAAATGATCTGTGGGATGGATGGAGTTCTGTCTTTGCTGTTTCTAAATCCGGGCTGCAGCAATAAAACCACTCAAATAACTGAAACAGACTAAATAACCCCAGTAAATACACAACAATTAAAAAAACCACAAGATAATTAAATAAAAACACCAGAATGTGTCTAGACTGAGAGGAAAACCCCCAACAAATTTACACAAAACTAACAAACAAAAAAACAATGCAGAGGAAAAAATTTCCACTACAATTACAAAAAATATGAAAGTAACCATAAATGGTTTTATGCAGTTTATTCCCTTTGGATCTTTTTTGCAATTTTTGGTTGTCTTAATAAACACCTGACCTTTGACGTTTGTCCTTGCAGATTAAGGAGCTGAACAAGACAGTTAGTGAAAACGGTGAAGAGCTGACAGAGGCCCAGCAGAAGATCAAGGAGTTAAATGGACAGATCAGCATTCTCACCTCTGAGAACAGCTCACTCAAAAGCACAGTACGTAAGGTGCATCTTCGAACTCTGTCCTCTCTGAAGTCAAAGAACTCATCTCATCTTTCTGTCAACACAGACAAAGGAAATGGAGGATCGCCACAAAACTGAGAGGAGCAAGCTGGAGTCCAACATAATCCAAATAAAAGGAGAGATGGCTAACCAACTGTTCAAGTACCAGAAACTGCTCAGTGTCAAGATGGCACTGGACGTGGAGATAAACTTCTACAAGATGCTCCTGGAAGAGGAGGAGCTCAGGTAATGTTGGCATTCATCGCCATTGATTTGACGGCCATTTTATAACATCCTCCTCAACTGTCTTCCCTCCATAGGTATGGCTGAAAAATCACTTACTTGGTTCATGTCGTAACTCCCTGATCAGACCCAGTTTGTTCAGGTCAGAGGTTTCCAGTTACCACCATCCACAGTTACCTGTGGTGTTCCCCAGGGCTCAGTCCTAGGGCCCCTCCTTTTATCATTTATCTGTATCCCCTTAGTTCTATATTCAGGAAACAATATCCATTTTCACTGTTTTCACACACTGAATTTTGAGATAGCCAGCCTTCCAAGGCTGACTAAGTCGAGCCAGAATCAGATATCAGAATTTTTTTTTTAGGTCAGGCCGACGGCGTAATTTCATGCCAGCCTATTTGCCAGCCTATTTGCCTCTGTTCGCTCGGCATCTGAGTCTGAGCGTCCACTGCTCGGCACATTCCTTCACACAGAGCAGCAGCCTTGACATGGCCCGAATTTCACAATAGGCCAGGAAACCACCGACCCCAAAAAGCAGAAATCCTGTCATCAAAAATCCAATTATGCACACATAAATAGGAGTGTCTTCTGTGCGCAGCCTTCTCATCAAAAAAATGTGATCTACTGCGTTGAGAGACCAGCTGACCGGATCCATAATAAGTTAATTTGGAAATTATGCAAAGAGAGGCTACAAAGAAAGAAAGACGATCAAAAATAAGGACAGATGAGGGGAGGAAACGGAGAGAAGACAAAAAACATCCACCCTCGCTGAGTGCAGGGCAAAAAAAAAAAGGCACCATCAATGATTCCACAACCTCTCCTGGATCATCTTGAGCCCCTCATTAAAAGGCACCACCGGTGGTTGGTGCCTCTGCCCGCCAGTGCGTGGGTGGCTGTTGTCGGGGGCTGGGTGCCCGGGCTCGGCCAGGCCCCGGCTGGGGGGTGGTGCGTCCTCGGGGCTCGGGTCTCTCTGTACATGGCTGGATCTGCTCTGGCATAGTGGGTTGCCGGCGGGGCCTGTGGGCTCGTTGCTGCGGCCCCCTGGGGCTTCTGCATCGTGGCTGCTGGGGGTCACCTGGAGCTTGCCTCTGCTGCCCTCTTGGGTGGGGTCCAGTTGTCCCTGTGGGGAGCCCCCAGGGCTCCGGGCTTGGGGGGGCTGCTGTGTGTCTGTGCCTCCGCTCTTCCTCGTGCTGTCCTCATGTCCTGGGGGGTGGATCTGGGTCCCCACACTCACTACCAAATATTCTTAAGGAGAAGCCTTGTAGATACATATAGATTCACATACATACATATCTAGATTCAGGTGTCTGTCAGATACACCTTCAGTTGGGCTGCGGTTGTCACTAAATACCCTCTTGTATTACCTGGCTCTGTGTACTTTCCATTGAAGTTATAATTATCATCATATACTGCATGTGCTTTTTGTTGTTGTGGATTCTTTGTTTTGTTTTTTCCTTCCGCAGGTCCTGTGGCAGAGTTCGAGGGTGTTGACTTGTTTTATCTCTTTTCCTCGTTCTCTTTCTTCTTTCTCATCTTTGTGTCCATTACAATTGAAATAAACCCAAAGCAATTTCTAATAAAGTTTCATATTCCTAGGGGAACTTTCTTTTGAAAGACACATCAGTACTCTCGCTCGTTCTGCCCATTTTCATCTCCTCACCTTTGTAAGTCTGTCACAGCCAGCAGCACAGCCGCTCTCATCCACAACATTACTTTTTAATTACTGTTATTCTCTTCTCTCTGGTTTACAAAACCAATTAATCCAGAATTCTTTATCTGCATTGTCACCAAAATTTCATCAACTGAACACATCGCTCCAACCCTCAAACTGCTCGACTGGCTTCCTCTCAAAGATAAAATTCAGTTTAAGATTCCCCTCCTCGATTTTAGGGCTCTCCATAATCTTGCTCCTCCATATCTCTGTGAAATGTTCCAGTTTTAAACTTTATCTCAAACTCTCAGATCATCTTCTTCTTCCTAGCTGCCAACCTTTCCACCCAGAGTCTTTTCTACTTTTAAAACCATCAAAAAATCATCTGTCTATGTTACATAACTCTAGTTTTGTTCATTCAAGTTGTTGCAATGTTTTATATCGTTGTCTCTTTTTATCTGCTTGTTTATTTGCCTGTTTTACTACTACTGCTTCATAATCATAATATTATTAATGTTAGGAACATTCAAACATAAATCTTTATAGTTTTAATGTTTACATTTTTAATTATTGCATCTCTTTGCAGGATTGGTATGTCAACTCCAGACAACTCCACGGTTAAAAACCCTCCTGCTGGTCCCACTGCCAGTTAGTATAAAAACCTATTGAGCATTATAGATTTTTAAGTATTTCAAGCAGATTTTGATTTTTTTTTAATATATACAATCATATTTAATATTTAATAAAATGTGTTAAATTTAGTAAAGCAAAAATAATCCTAAAATGTTGTTATTGTGTTGGATTAGATACCAGCCCGGGAAATAACCAGCCTGAACAGCCGGATGATCCCTCCGATGGACAGGTAAAACATTTCTGCTGCAGAATCCCTGAACATGTTACTCATTTCCCCTAAAGAATGAAGTTTATTCAAGAGAAAAGTTTGTCTTTACACAAACAGAGGGAATAATCCATCTGTTTACCATCTTTGTATGAGTTTCATGGTTTAGGCTGCATTTATTTACAAAGATGTTGATTTATTTATTTATTCTACAAATCTTTTGTTGTTTTAATAAAATCATTGTTTTTTTTTTTACATTTATTGTGGATGTGAACATTGACAAAAGGAACCGGAGACGGAGAATCCTAGCGGGTAATGTTTTCACAAAGATAAATCAGAAGCAGTGGTTTTAGTTTTCTGTATCAGTTTATATAATTCTAACTGGTTTGAGTCTCTGCAGGAATAACGATGAACCGAACGCTGCCCCGACTGACCCAGGTATGAACTCTCCTGCTGTCCTTGAACGCACCACAGCAGGTCACACTTAGTTTACTGAGTATAAATGACTCAACCTGCAGATTATCGACCCACCTTCTTCTGCTGAATTCAAGCTATAAATTCTTGTTTTATTGGATCTGCCATGATGAATTTATGCTTTTATTTTGAACATTTTTAGAACTCATTTTCAACACTGCTGAGTCTTTTAAAGCAGTTCACCATGTTTTTATTCAGACGAGCTTTAAGTTAAAGATTTGCTTCTTTGTTTTATCTCTAAGCATGAAATAACTCCTTACAGCTAAATGTGTTAGAAGAACATTTGAACAAAGCAGCGAGGTGGAAACACAAAGAAAAGTTGTTGCAGATCCAAAATGTAGTCCCCACAACTGCTTCTGTTAGTCAGAACAAATCTTTATCAGTTTAGACTTTTATTTATTCCAAATAAATTTAGATTACAATATCAGAAACATATTTGTTGTTCATCCTAAAACAAATTAATTCAAGAAGAAATGTTGTGATTGTGTTGGATTAGATCTCAGCAGAGAACAGTCTGAGATGACACTTCCTCCCTCGGATGATCAGGTAAAACATTTCTGCTGCTAAATCAGACTTTTTCACAAAATTTGTTCTTGTTTTATTGAACTTTTGTTTCTTTTTACTTAGTCTGTAAACGTGGATATCAGCATCCAGAAGACAACGATGAAAGAGCGCCTTATCGAGTAATGTTCACAGAAAGATGTCTCAGAACCAGTCTTTTTAGTTTTCTGTCACAGTTTTCTAACTGTTTGAGTTTTTGTAGGACTTCCATAATAGGGGATCTGGACTCCATCCCGAGTAACCAAGGTGCTGTAAAAACTTACTGCTGTAAACTTTCTTACTTACCTGTTTATTTCTGGAACCATGATCTCTGCACAAAGGAAGTTGGGCTTTAAGCCCCGCCTTCTCCTCAGCACCTAACTATGGTGTCACATGAAACTAATTACAGCTAAATGTGTCAGAAGAAAGAACATTTGAACACACAGCAGCAAGGTCTGTCTGGATCTGGAAGTCCCACAGGATCTTAGCTCGGTCATTCTCCACTACCTTTGGGGGTGTTCCCCACTTTGATCTCGGGGCTTCCAGTCCATATTCTGCACAGATGTTTCTGTACACTATGACAGCCACTT
>NC_051452.1:5067458-5073528 GCF_001649575.2 Kryptolebias marmoratus | reverse complement strand
AAAAAAATTCCCTTCTCACCCTCTGCGGGTGGTCTTTGTTTCATCCTCTGAGCTCGGGTCCTCTACCAGAGGCCTGGGAGCTTGAGGGTTCTGCGCAGTATCTTGGCTGTGCCTAGAACTGCACATTTCTGGACTGAGATGTCTGATGTCTGGATGGATATATGTATATATATATATATATATATATATATATATATATATATATATATATATATATATATATATATTTAGCATTTAGTTGTAATTAGTTGTTTTATACCTAAAGAACCAAATCTATCGGTTTAGACTTTTTTTATATATTTCAAATAAAGTCAGATTAAAGTATCAGAAAAACTTTAACATTTTTTTAACAAATTAATTTAAGGTTAATGTTTCACCTTTAAATGTTGTAATTGTGTTGGATTAGATCTCAGCAAAGGAGAACAGTCTGAGATGACACTTCCTCCCTCTGATGGACAGGTAAAACATTTCTGCTGCTGAATCCCTGAACATGTTACTCATTTCCCCTAAAGAATGAAGTTTATTCAAGAGAAATGTTTGTATTACTAAGAGAAGTCTTTACACAGACAAACAGAGGGAATAACCTCTCAGTTTGAATGTTTTTGCATTTAGGCCTGCTTTTATTCACAAATATTTACATTTTTCTCAGTCTTTTATTGTTTTATTAAATTATTGGTTTTTTTTTTCCTTTTATTTTTGTGGTTATGGATAATGACAGAAGACACTGAAGGAGGACAAGACTATCGGGTAATATTTACATAAAGATATATAACAAACAGTCTTTTTTTAGCTTTCTGTAACAGTTTTCTAACTACTATGAGTTTTTGCAGGCCTCCAAAAGCAGAGGCTCAGCCGACATCAAATAACCCAGGTATGAACTCTGCTGCTGTCACCTGAACGCACCACCAGAGGTCACAGACTAGAATAAATGACCCAGAGTACAGATCCATGTTGTACTCCTCCTGACAACTTCTGTTCGTCAAAATATACCTTTATTAGTTTAGGATTTCCTTTGCTTTAATAAGCAGTTCTAGATTTTACAAAGTCAAATATAACTTAGAAAGATGGTAATAATAACCCTGACATTTTCTGGTTGTGTTGGATCAGGTTCTGGACTTAAACACCCAAAGAAAAGCTCACTAAAATTCCCAGGACTATTTAAAAAGGTAAAATATTTATGTTGCAGAATCTTTGTGCATACTTATTTTCTCTAGAGAGTCTGTCCTATTTATAATTAATCCTGTGATTTAGGATTTGTTTTATTATGAAATTAAAACGGTTCCCGTTTGATGGGTGAGCATTTTAATTCACTTAACATTGGTCAAAAAGATTGTGGCAGTAAAAATTATTATTATTTTTTTAAATCATGAAAAATCTGAATGGAAAAATTTTGCACTATGATGCCTTTCTTATATTTCATGTTTTTGTGCAACAATATTTATTTTTATTTTAAACATATTTGAAATAAATTTCATGACTCTACATAGTACTTCCTTCAGAAGAAGAAAAGATGTATAAATCCAGAGAAAAGTTAAAAAACAAAAACATCTGGACTTTAATTCTGTAGCTGAAGACATTTCTCTTTTCATCCGAGGAGCTTTCTGTTGAAACAGCAGAGAGAGTGGAGTTCCAGCTTTTAAAGCTGAGATGTGATGTAAGCTGGATTGCTTGCAAATTGTTCTCACTCTCCTAACAATGGAGGCTCGTTAGAATCCTTGTTTGTCTGACTCACTGAGGGGCCACTCTTGTCACATGAGTGCAGGTGTTGATTGGAGTTAAACTGACTGGAGATCAGGCTTAATGCTCCATTGAAGGTTTTAGAAAGCTGAACTCTGAGACCTCCTCCTCTGTTTGAAGATGGCTTCCTTCACCCCCTTCTCAAACCATCTGTCTTCTCTGTCCAACATGAACATTTTGGTCCTTTTTGAGGATCAAAACGTCTTCAGGTCCAGAACAGAAGTCCATTTGTTTTTGTTTTTGAACCTTTTTGGATTCACCATGTCTTGGATGAGAATCTACAGCAGCAAAGAAAAAATAAATAAAATAAAATATATTAACTGTTTAATTTAATGTTCACAAAACTTAATTTAAACCATGTGTGATCAAACCCAAACATCTTCCACAGATATAATCTGGGATTTCAAATGTCCAATTTGTGATTTTAAATGTCTAATCTGGTATTTCTAGTGTCACTTGAATATAATCTTGAAGGTTCAATTACATCAGAAAATCCAGGCTTCCCTAATTTGGAGTTATGATTAAGTTTCTCTGAAACTGTAAATAAACCTGTTAAAGAAAATAACCATTTAGACAGAGAAACTAATGAATTTATTGCATTTATTTATTTTTTCTGGATCTTTGACATCTGTCTCTGCTCTCCTGTCCCTCAGTCCTGAGCCGCTGAAGCAGGACATCACGTCCCAACCTGCAGTGGACAAGAAGAGACATGGACACGTGTCCCCACTGAGATGGACAGAAAGATGTGCAAATAAACTAAACAATGAAGATTTAAAAACATGTCATTAGGACATGTACTGATTCATGGGTGATATTTGTAGGATTTATTTGGTGTTGGTTTATTGAGTTTTGATAACTTGTTTCCAGCTGATTGCAACAAATGTGTGAAGCTCCAGAAACCTTCCTGACTTCCTGTTTGACTTGTTTTACTCAGCTACTTGTCTCTGACTTCATAGAAAGCTCAATCTTTCTCCAAATTCAACCACTTTTGCATTTAGGTTCATTATAGGACTTTTCCTGAATGTTATGAGGACAAGTTGAATCAATAAAAGTAGAGGATGGAGGTGGAGATAAGAAGGTAGATGTGAGCTGTCTTCATATTTGTCTCAATCAAACATTAAACACCTGAATCCTTCTGAGGATGCAGCTCGCTGCCGTCCTGAAGGTTTGAAACTGTGGGAAATAATTACAATGTTAACACAAAAAAAGATGGTTGCAACTTAAAAAAAAGGTAAATGGGAACTTTGTAGGCTTGGTTTTGACTCTGTTTTCTGAAATTTAAACAATAAACGTGTTTTAAGACTTAAACTGATTTATGTTTTAACTTTCCTGAATGAATCTTTGACATGAAGGCTGCTGTTTGTCACAAACAAGTTAAAAACAGCTGAAACTCCTCAAGATGTAAAAGACCACCTGAAGGCAGGAGGTCGGCTTCATGTGGAAGAATGGACCTTTGAACAGCTGACACACACTGAACATTTAGTAACCGAGGTGGAAAGAGTCAGAGAGGGTGATGTGTCTGAAGGTTGTCAGTGGTTCTGATCCACAGAAGACAAAGAGAAACTCTGGAAGGATCTGGATGAAGTGATGGAGAGTATTCCCAGGGAGGAGAGAGTGGAGATCAGAGCAGATCTGACTGGACATGTTGGTGAAGGAAACAGAGGAGATGAGGAGGAAGTTGCAGGAAGTCATCCAGAGGAAGAGGTTAGCCNTTGAACAGCTGACACACACTGAACATTTAGTAACCGAGGTGGAAAGAGTCAGAGAGGGTGATGTGTCTGAAGGTTGTCAGTGGTTCTGATCCACAGAAGACAAAGAGAAACTCTGGAAGGATCTGGATGAAGTGATGGAGAGTATTCCCAGGGAGGAGAGAGTGGAGATCAGCTTCCAGGAGACCGGGCTGCTACAGCCACAGTGATTACAGAGACAGGTAGGAAGGGACTTGGTGTCATCTGGACAGAGACAAGATGATCAGGACACCTGGTGGTGGAATAGAGAAGTGCAGGAAGTCATCCAGAGGAAGAGGTTAGCTGGGAAGGAAAGGGACAGTGAGAGGACTGAAGAGAGGAGACAGGAATATGAGGAGATGCAACGTAGGACAAAGAGGGAGGCAGCAAACGTCTGATGAGTTGGACAGGAGGCTGGACACTAAGGAGGGACAGGAGGACTTGTATCGACTGACAGGACAGAAGGACCAGGCTGGAAAGGACGTGCAGCAGGTTAGGCTTGTTAAAGATAGAATCGGTAATGTTCTAACAAGAGAGGAGAGAGTGATGGGAAGATGGAAGGAGAACTCTGAGGAGCTGATGAATGAAGAGGATGAAAGGGAAAGAAGAGTAGAGGTCATAGAAACTGTGGACCAGGAAGTGGAAAAGGTTCTGATTCTTCAGGAATGTTGAAAACATCTTCTGCTCCATCAAGTTGGACAACATTCTGCTACATGAAACCAACTTTTTGTCAACAGGTGGATGTTTATCACCCTGAAGTGATTCAGGTGTTTTTAACCTTTTGGTGACAGGTTAAAAACTCCTGTTTTTAATGCAAACATGTCCAAAACAAACCATCATCTCTGGTATGATAATAGTTTAAAATGTAACCACAGACCTAATTTAGGACAATGCAAAGAGGACGCTTCTTTGAGCTCTTCTCAGGACGTCGTTTCACTCCACATGTTTTTATTCAAACTAGTTCTTCTGTCTTTTTAGTATAAATTGGGTAATTGTGATTTTTTTTTATTCCCAAGGGAACATTCAGTGATATTTAGTTTAGTTAAATCTAAGCATCAAATACTAAGAAACACCTGCAGCGTTTCCTTGTTTCTCAGCCAACAATGATGCTGGTTTGACTAGATGGGCTGGTAATAAGTCCGACTTAACTTCTTTTCAACTTTAAACTGTACTACTTTAAAAGTACTTCCACTCAAATATTGTGGAGTTTAAGGTGGCCCTGTATGCTGATGACCTTCTGTTACTCCTGCCTGACCATTTCAGTCCTAGATGCATTCAGTAAAGTTTCTGGATAGAAACTTAATCTTAGCAAAAGTGAGACAGAGAAGCAAAAGAGTATCTCTTGATAATCTACTATTTAAGATATATGATTCAGGGTTTGTCTGTCCTGGCATGTACATAGCTGACACAATGGCTAATCTTTATAAGACAACAAATTAACACAGTTTTCACGTCTTCAATTACAGGAAAACAGTAGAATTGTTTCAAATAAATCATTCAGTTCTTTACAAGGAAGTAGTCACTGAATTCTGACTCGTCTCATCGGTTTTATTCTTGGCTGAGTTACAAGGAAACAAAAAAGGTGTTCTTAGTATTCTAATAGATTCTAGTCATTTACTGAGTACTTCCTAGAAAAAAAAATAGTTCACATTCAGCAGTAGTTTCCTCTGATTTACGCCCTTAAACTCATACCAGATACCTAGTCGTGAACCATAATGGGCAGGTCAACTCACGTCAAATCAAAGCTTATTTATTAAAATCATTGTTATAAGAAGAGTTTAAAAATATAAATGTTGCTGGAGCTTTCTGTATGTGGCTCCTGTTTACCATCAGTCAGCATTTTCAGTGTTTTCTGCTGAAATAATGTTTGTGAGATTATCACTAAGAGATCAGCGGAGAGCATTTTTCAGGCGTTCTGTTTGTTGGAAGAGTTTAAAAAGTAAAGTTTTACTTTTTAAGATTGTGGAGATGAGAGGTGAAAGTTTGTTTGCTGATTTCGTGCAAAAAATAATGATTTATTATGAGTTACACAATATTAACCTGATAAAATGAAAGAAAGAGGGAAGATCCCTTCCCCACTGATCTTATAAAACTCTGCCTTCTTCCGCTTCTTCCTATCACCTCTGCTATCATCTATTCCTCTCTCTGCTGGAACTATTCCAACTGTTCTCAAAACTGCTGTCGTCACACCTATCCTTAAAAAGCCTGGTCTGGATCCCAATAATTTCAATAATCTTCGTCCTATTTCCAATTTTCCTTTCATTTCCAAAATTCTGGAGAAAACAGTTGCCTCCCAGCTCCACCACCATTTAACACAAAACAGTCTGTATGAACCGTTTCAGTCAGGTTTCCGCTCCGGTCACAGTACAGAATCAACTCTCCTCAGAATCACAAACTCTCCTCATGGCTGCAGACTCTGGGTTACTTTCAATTCTCATCCTCCTTGATCTCAATGCAGCTTTTGACACCATCTCTCACAGCATCCTCCTTCGCAGACTTTCATCCATCGGCGTCTCCGGCACACCGCTCGCTTGGTTTCATTCTTATTTCACTGGCCGCACTCAGTTCATTAAACTCAAATCTTTCAGGTCCCACTCCTCCCCTGT
>NC_051452.1:5043479-5066716 GCF_001649575.2 Kryptolebias marmoratus | reverse complement strand
GCTCCCTTCGTTCATCGTCCTCCATCCACCTCAACATTCCTCCTGTCCGCCTCAGTACCATGGGAAACAGAGCATTCTCTCACTCTGCTCCACAACTCTGGAACGCTCTTCCACCTGACTTACGTAACATTGACAATCTCTCGACTTTCAAATCACAACTCAAGACTCATCTGTTTAAGCTAGCCTTTTCTCTGTAACTTTTCTTGTTGTTATTCTTCTATTGTTGTTATTCTTGTTGTCATTCTTCTGTGTCCTTATATTGTAAAGTGTCCTTGGGTGTCTTGAAAGGCGCTACAAATAAAATGCATTATTATTATTATTATTATTATTATTATTATTATTATTATTATTATTATCTTTGGAACTGCCTGGAGTCCTGACGGTACCCTCCCCTCGGGTCACCGACCTTACCTGTCCGGACGTGCTCTATGAAAGTCAGCAATCGGGAAAGGATTCAGGATGAAGGAACGGGAAATCCATGGCTTCCTTTCTGGGCTGCACTCTTCCTAATCCACCAAGAACTCGAGGCCTTGAGGATTACTTCAAGCATCCAGGATGCTCCGGACAGTGACTGTCTCTGAGCCGGACGAGGATCAGCAGGAGGGCAAGAAGGGTGAAATCTGTGAAACATGGAACAGATTCACATAGAAGCTGGCGGGCTGACGATTAGACTGATGATAATTTAAACTTCAAAGCAGACATGATATTTACACGTGAGCTTCTTAGAGGAGCATTTCAATGGAATGGACCTCGATCAGCCAGGTGGTGGTTCTGTTTGGCCGTGGTTTGTCTCCAGATGCTCCTGCAGCATGAAAGGTGGTGTCCTACAGAGCTCTTTGTCAGATCTTCCTGTTCGCAGCCCCAGTTTTGGTTATTTGTTTGTGATCTGCTGGAGCTGTTTATTTTATTATCAGAGTTTTATTATTCAGTTTTCTACCTCCACCCCCCACTACTCTTGACATGACATTAGTTCAAAGATGTTTAAAAAGATCATTGAGAGCTGAAGGTATTTCTCAAGCATTTAAAATGTTTTACTTCCTGGTTAAACTCCATCAGCCCGTATATATTCATTTATCGTGGCAGAAAAAAATGCAGCTTGCACAACATGTTTGACAAAAAGGTAGGTGTCTGAGAAGAAAAGTGAAAGCATCTGGAGAATGGGTTTTCAGGGGTGTGAACAGAATTTCCCCTGCATAAAAAGGCTGAACGTGTCACAGCGAACCCAGAGCAGAAGCATCAGCCTGCAGCTTGCCTGTTCCTCCTTCAGCCTCCAAACGGTAAGATGGCAATCAATAAGATAAGATGTTTTGTTTGCTTTTTTGCAGTTGAGTTTAATAGTCCAAACATTACATAAAGTTTCATACTTTTGTCTTGAATTAGTGCAACGCTACAAATACAGTATATACAATGTGAGTTATCGTAATGGTAAAAATACAAACACCAGGAGGGTTATTGTCTCTTATTCTTACTGAGATCATATCTTTAACAAACTGATAAAGAAAATAAATTAATTGGAAGCAGCTTCCTGTGTTTTTTGAGTCAGCTCTGGAAAATCCACTGTTGTCATTATTTAATTTAACTTTATAAAGGAATATACATTTAAAAATCAATATAATAGTTTTGAAGTTTTTAAACTCTTCATCAAACCATTTGTGATTATTGCAAACTCAATCATGTAAACAAATACAGAAACCTTTATCAGAATATTTCATGTTAAAAACAGGTAAGAGGAAAATGTCGTCCACCATAGCCTCCAGTGAGAAGGTCCAGCTGCAGAACCTGAACTCTCGCCTTGAAGTCTACACCAGGAAAGTCCGCGCCCTGAAGTCGGAGAAGTTGACCACAGAAGAGATACTGAAAACATATGAGTCAACAAGCATTACTGAAATGTATGAGGAGAAGATGAGAGCTCTGAGGACCGAAGTGGAGACCCTATCTAAGACTAAGGTGGAGCGAGATATCCTACAAACAAGGTACACAGATCAGCGAGGTTGTGTGTTTCTATAAAAACAAGTGTGTGTGTATCGACTGGCTTTAAACTCCCCAGTGTGTGTGTGTGTGTGTTACCTTAAGGGGCCCATATCTTCATGGTCGTAGGAGTTAGATTTAGGGCTAAGATGTGAATTGAGTTTAGGTTAGGGTTAGGGTTCGGTATGTACTGGTGATGTTTAGGTTTAGAGTCAAGGTTAGGCTGCAGAAACGAATGGAAGTCAATACCTAACCCTAACCCGACCGTTTTTATTAGTAATAAGGTTTGCGGTTCACAGTGTATAGCGTTAAATTCAGCAGAGAATCACAGCATATAATAAATCATTAATCTCACAATAATCATTTAATACAGATTATAGCCTGTACTAAAATCATTCTGTCTGGTGCAGGACTTTTTAACTATTTCATTACCATATCTGAATTCCACAATCCACTTAAACACGTAAAATAAACAATACAATCTATCACCTGATCAAATGTTCATAAAATTATTACTTGTTTATTACAAAAAGAAGTACTTATTTGTTAATTTCAACAATCAACTGTGTGATTCACAGACATGTTTAGTTTCTTTATTGTTCATAGCACACACAATCTCTGTGTTAAAATCTTGAGCACACTTTTACTGATTATATTTTATTGATTAATTTTGCTTGCTTGCTCGCTGCCAGCCCAGTGATTGTGGGCAGATCTCAACACGCACATTCCTTGACACACTGATCAACCACATGAAAATGTAATATTTATTTCATACATCCATTAATACTTTAATTTCTACGCTCAGTCATGTCCTTATTGTGTTAATTACACACACAGTCTCTTTCCATCTTTTACTTGCACTGGCCTGAGAGTGGGTTTCAGACTGAACTCAACCCAATCAACTCACAAAAACAAGGATTTGGGTTTTCTGTTTCATTTGTTTTTAGGGTTATTGTTTTTTCATGTTTAGTTTTGTTTTTGCTCCTTGTGTCTTTGTAACCCTGTCATCGTTCACTTCTCCTTAGCTTATCACCTGTTTACCTGCCACGCCCATCTTCACCTGCCCCAAGTTTTTAATCACTCACCTGTGCCCACTTCTCCTGATCACCTCCTGTCTTTAAAACCCGGTCACCTCCTCCACTTCCTCACTGGTCCGTTGTTGCTTTCATGCGCTGTCTACAATCCTCGTGTCTCGCCTTCGTGTTTGTGCAGCCTTAGCTTTGGTTTGCTGCCTCATCAGCCTTTGTTTTTGTTTTCTTTCATTTTAAATGGATTGCAGAAAAGAATGGAAGTTAATACATAGAAATGAAAGTATTAATGGTTTCCTTAGAGCTCTCGATATGAGTCTGCACATTGGCTTTGGCCCATTCTCCACCACACCCGACACAAACGACTGTTTGCCTTTCACTGAGGAGATATTATCCCAACCAGCTACATGAATGCATCTTAACTCCACACTGAAGTGGAAACAGAAAACAAAAATGCACATTTCTGTACCGAACACTCAAATTTTCTGACTTTTCCCAACTTTTGTACTCAGAAGCCTGAGCTGCACTGGACAGTAATACTAATCCCACAGTTTTTTCAGAGATGGTCAATTTTCTGACATTCGATTTACAAAAACTGTATTAAATATACATTCTATTTTGTTGTTTGTACATATTATGATCAGTGAGCAATAGTGAATTTATAAATGTAAGCTCATTTTCTGTCTCACTCTTGTCCAGTCTGAATCAGGCAAATCAGGAAAAGAATGATGCAGAAAAAGAACTCAAAGAAACAAAAATGGTAAGTTCTGCACAGCACATTTTGAATAAACTTTACAAAAAGAAAGATAAACAAGTATGTATGAGTGTGTGTTAGATTGGATATCTTTTAATTGATTCAGGAAAATCTTTTCTTTTGTTCAGTTTCTGTCATTTTATGTGAGCACAGTGAATGGGAGAAAAGCAGAAATATATAGAAAGGCTTGCAGAAAACTGATTTATTCTGCATGATACAATTATTACTCTAATGAATGCATAATATAATCCTCCAACATTTACAAGCATTTTTAGAAGACTATCTTGAGAAAAACTGATACATAAATGGAACTAGTTCATGTTAGGAGTGTGAGCTTCTGAACGAGGAAATATTTCAGTTTCAGTCCTTCTGTGCCGAAGTTTGATTTAGCTCTTTTAAAAAGTCATTTTGCTGTGAACAC
This sequence comes from Kryptolebias marmoratus, assembly GCF_001649575.2. Lineage (NCBI taxonomy): Eukaryota > Metazoa > Chordata > Actinopteri > Cyprinodontiformes > Rivulidae > Kryptolebias > Kryptolebias marmoratus. Next base: position 5,062,545 of record NC_051452.1, on the reverse strand, counting down.
ATTCATTTTCATTGGCCCTTTGGCATATTTGCTTGGTGAACAGATGTTTTTAAACAAATTTTCTTTTTTTATACCAACCTAAAATGTGCTTATTACCTGTTGCAGCAATGGGAAATAGATAAGAAGACAATGGAGGCCAAGACTAAGAAGCTGGAGGAGCAGATGGAGTTCGAGAAAAACAGTTTTAAAAAGGTCCTGTCATCTTTTTAAATGTTTTTAATTATTTGTCCTTTTTTAAGCTGAAATATGTAATCTGTGTGGTGGATCTAACATGAATGATGTGTGGGGCGAGCCCTTCCACTGCTGAGCAGAGAAGCTGATGGTAAAATAACTCCCAAAATATGGGATTAAGTCAAATTTAGGATGTGAAAATTTAATGAAATAAGTATCAAATAGGCTTGCAAATGTTCAGGTTTCGATTTTTAGTTAGAAGTGGCAGATGACAAGTTAGACTCAGAAAACTAATTTGGGATTTGCTCCTATCCTCCTGAATAACAAGTAAAAAAATATTGTTTTTTTAAATTCCCTGATCTCTGTAAGGTAATCAGCATCTCCACATCTGGTGTCACTGAAAAGCCCTAAATGTCCTCTGTAGGTAAAAAGGAGCATGCAGTGGGTGGGAGATACTCAGGGTTACAAATTTGAACTGATAGTCAGGAGAATTATCAACATATAAGTCAAGTTACATTCGGTTAGAAAGGTAATTTAAGGTAGAAAATTATCTCTTTTAAAGCTCCTTGAACAGAATAAGTGCTTTTTTGTGACAGGTTTTGTTTTTAGTCTTTTTAAGTTAATTTCTTTAAGCTCCTCGTGTCAGCCTGCATGTCCTGGGTTCATCTTTTCCCCAAACTGTGATAAAAACTTGATATACGGCATTTTTCTCCTAGCTTTGTGAAAAAATAAGAATGGTTAATGAAATTAGGAAAGTTTGGCAACATTTTAAATGATTAAAACTTAAACTTCAAACTATCAGTGTGATTTTTGATTAAATATAAAAACGGAACGTAAACCTCAGAGATCCTCAGATCCTTCTCTTTATGGGATCTCCTTCCCTGTAAGTCTCAGATACTGGCCAGGATAGACAGAAATACTACAAAGTCACCTTTTTGTTGATCTTCCCCATCAAGCTTTCAGTTAAACATTTTAGCCATCAGTTTTTAGTTTTTTGGTTGTTTCCAGCTGGGTTTTAAAGGTTTATTCTTGTTTTCTCAGTACACACACAAAGCTAATTCCTTTAATTCCTTTTGGTTCACATTAATATTTCTTCCTGTAAATTCACAGAGCTGTAACCTCTTTGTCTTTGTGCAGGAGGTCAGTGAGCTGAAGGAAAAAGTACGGGAGACACAGACTCCGGGCTCTGATGAGACGGACATGTCCAAATCAGAACTGCAAGTGGTGCTAGAAGGAATCAGGGAAAACTATGAGCGCATCGCTGCTGAGAACATCAACAAGGCTGAGACGTTGTACAAAGACCAGGTTACACAAAAACATTTTTATTATTAACAAACATGTGAATTCTGCTGAGTTTATGTTTATCCCTGTCACGGTTTACATTTTAAGAACCACCAGTGATTAATTTTCTAATTTACCAGTTGTTTCTTAGTCCAAACATGAAACCACTGGAGTTCCTTCAGAGCTGTGTCTCTTACAGCCGATCCTCTGTCAGAGGTGAAGGTGCTGGAGTCAGCCTTTCTGTTCAATAACAATCAGGATTAAAAACAAACTGCAGAGGTCAGCAGACACAGCAGGAGCTCGAACCACAAAAAAACAAACCAAAAAAAACCTAACGTGCATATTTTCAGACTATGGAAGTACCTGCATGCAGAAAGACTGCAGTCGGGAGTCAAACACAGAGCTAACTCACTGTTCCACTTTCAACCCATGGTAAAGTACAGACATCTGAATTCAGATCAAAACTTACAAAAGTTGTCACAGTACTTTGTTTTATGGTTCTGCAATTCTCTGGGTTTCAGTTTATGTATCTGTTAGTGATGGGCTGTTTGAAGCAACAACACAGTCTCAGAAGCACCATGAAGGAGCTTGATTTGTTTGGCCAGAGTCATGTGATCCATGATGGCCGAAGCTTTGAAAGGACCAAAGCTGCGTTGCTGATTTGTTCCTTGATTTAAAGGGTTTACAGCAGGGGTCTCCAACCCTGGTCCTCAGGGCCGCCATCCTGCATGTTCTCCTTGTTCCTCTGCTCCAACACACCTGATTCAGTGGTTAAATCACCTCTTCATGTTCTGCAGAAGCCTGTTAATCACCCATTGATTCAGATCAGGTGTGTTGGAGCAGAGAAACAAGGAGAACCTGCAGGATAGTGGCTCAGTAATCACCCCTTCCAGCAGATTTAAGCTCCTCGTTACTCCTGTTCTTAGCCTCTTCAGTTTATATGTATAAATAAATGAACTGTATTTCTGGAATTATACCTGTCTGCTGCCTGCACACTAGCATCCTGATCAAGTAACCGGCTACAAAAGTAAATCATCAACATCCTCAGGGTTTTGTTGTCCAGTTAAAATGATCTGTGGGATGGATGAAGTTCTGTCTTTGCTGTTTTAAATCCTGGCTGCAGCAATAAAACCACTAAAATCACTGAAACAGATAAAATCATGGAAATGATTATTAGCTGCTACCACACAAAATTTGACCTCAATAGCAGTAAAATAGTCTGAATTATAGCTAGTTTTGTTTGCTAAGGTTACTTAGCTATGGTGGCCATCTTGAGTTGTGGTGGCTCCAGAAGTTAATTAGTTGCAGATGTACATCTAATGATTACCCTGAGTTTGATTCAAATCTCTCTACTGGTTCAGGAGACATTTTGCTAAAAGTATAAACATGCGCACACACACACACAGAGGCAAAAACATTATTGTGATAATCCCACAACTACACAAAAACACAAAATAGGCAGATAAATACACCAGGATATGGCAAAACTGTATGTCAGAAAAAATTCAAAATACTACGCAGATAACAAAATTCCTGTCTGGTTTTATTAATAAATACCTGGCCTCTGATCTTGTAGGTCAAGGAACTGAAGAGTACAGTTTGGAACAAAACTGAAGAGCTGACAGAGGCCCATCAGAAGATCAAGGAGTTACTAAACCAAATCCAGGAAATCAACACTAAGATCAACATACTTGAAACCACCGTATGTGTCACACATCTCTGACCTCATGAAAAACTCGAGTCATCTCATGTTTCTGATCAAACCTACCCTCTTAATGCAGATACATAAAATGAATGAGAGCCACACCCAGAAGGAATCCATCATAACCAGGATGAACGAAGAGATGAAGACGCAACAATCAGAGTACCAGAAGTTGGTCTCTGTCAAGACAGCCCTGACCATGGAGATCAGCATCTACAGACAGCTGCTGGAAAAGGAGGAACAGAGGTAACGCTTGGATCAGTCAGAGATATCTCAGAAGCCATCTTTGTAGTTTTTTATACCAGTTTTTATATTTCTAATCAATGTATCTGTGTGCAGGATGAAAATTTCAAAAGAAGACCATTCTAACGTCACCTACTCAGGTATAAAGTCACCTGCTGGTACCTGAACACACCACCAGAGGTTGCACACCCTTCACTAAACATAAAGACAGCTTACACGAAAACAATGCAGTCTTTGTGGCTGCAAACTTCTACTTTTATTAGTTTCTTCATTTCCTATGTTTAAAAGGCAAAGATTTTGATTTTACAATAAATAAATGATGATGATGATCGTGACATTTTCTGATTTTTGTAGAATCAGTTTCCACCTTTTTATACAAGATGATCTCAAAGGAATTCATAGAATCAACTGCATTGTTTAACCAGGTAAATGTTATTTTTCACAATCATTGGAACAACATATTATTTTCTGAAAGTCAAACTTATTCAGGAGATGTTTGTAACAGAGAACGTGTTAAAAAAAGGAATAACTTCATAAAAAGCTGATCAGTTTTCTTCGAAATGTGGAAAAAAGGTTTTATTTACCATTTCATTTATACAGATCTAAACTGTTCTGAATGTTCTTACAAATGATTCTATTTTAAATTTTGTGTGTTTTTTCCTAATTTCCTGGATATTGACTCAAGAGCCTGGAGGAAAAATCATTTACCTGGTAATGTTCACAAAAACACACATCAGAACCAGATTTCGTCCTCACCAACCATTGTTTGTACCGTTCTAACTGGGATGAGTTTTTGCAGGAGTTTCCTAAAGGCTCAGTGGAGCTCCGCCTCAGTTAAGACAGGTATGAACTCTCCTCTCCTGGATTTTACAAAACAAGATTAAATCCAGGAAGCTGATAATAATCCTGACTTTCTGACTGTGTTTGATTAGGTTTCGGCTGTGAGAAGAACCCCGCTGAGCAGGAATTAAGGAAACATGAAAAAGTCCTGCTCTTCATCAAGACGGTAAAACATTTCAGCTGCAGAGTCAGGGAACATACACTCCTTTTCCCTGAAACGTAAAAGCAGAGGTGACTCTCAGACCTTGTTCCCTCATCAGGATGTAAACCACCTCTCACCCGAGCTCACATGACAAACATTAATATTAACTCTTAGGATGGAATTCCCTGTGAAGTTGCTCTCACTTCCATACTTTGCTGTTTTTGTTGTCAGAAAACAAAACAAGCAGCCCGTAAAGCTTTAACCGCTTTCAAAGTGTTGTTTGATTTGAATAAAATCCTGATTTTACTTAAGCACAACATCGTTAAACAAAACCTCGAGTCCCGAACATAAAAGCTGTTATTTAAGCTTTACCTTTCTGTGTGATGATCAGAAAGACAAGCCTATAAAAACCCAACGACTCACAGTTTCTCTGCAGGTTACCAGAAGCCTTTTCTCCTCTCTGAACCCGCCTGCAGGCTGAGACTCGCTCTGCAGCTGCTCCTCTTCTTTGTATTATGTTTCGAGAACAGAAACATGAATTCTTTACCTGGCTGCTCCTCTTCAGCTTCCCTGAGGAAGGTGGAGCCGTCACCTGGAGGACGGTGACCTTATGTCCACCACATCTATGCATGTCCACTGAAACTCACTGGCCTTTTATCTCAAACTCCTCACAGCATTGTGCAGCTGCAGGAACAGACCTCAGAAGGGACATATATGTTATAGATTATAAGTTACGTCTCAGAAATGACTGCCTCCACAAGCTCTGTGTCAAAAAGATGTTTTAAAATAATTCATCTGTAAAATTGTGATTTATTTCATTCCATCATCAAGATTTGTGCATTTCTTGCACCACACTATGATGAAAATTGTCCTTTAATATATATTTATATATATATATATATATATATATTGTTTTTTTCTTCTACAGTCGTGGTTGTTCTTCACCCCTCTGTTCTGCGCTTTGCTGTATTGGACCTTCTGCATGTCGAAGCAAAATGTGACGTTTACCTGGTAATGTTCACAAAAACACACATCAGAACCAGATTTCGTCCTCACCAACCATTGTTTGTACCGTTCTAACTGGGATGAGTTTTTGCAGGAGTTTCCTAAAGGCTCAGTGGAGCTCCGCCTCAGTTAAGACAGGTATGAACTCTCCTCTCCTGGATTTTACAAAACAAGATTAAATCCAGGAAGCTGATAATAATCCTGACTTTCTGACTGTGTTTGATTAGGTTTCGGCTGTGAGAAGAACCCCGCTGAGCAGGAATTAAGGAAACATGAAAAAGTCCTGCTCTTCATCAAGACGGTAAAACATTTCAGCTGCAGAGTCAGGGAACATACACTCCTTTTCCCTGAAACGTAAAAGCAGAGGTGACTCTCAGACCTTGTTCCCTCATCAGGATGTAAACCACCTCTCACCCGTTCTTCTAACCTGTTTACCTCCAGAATATAAACTAAGGAGTCACACAAACCGTGGCTCAATGTTGATCAGTTTAAAGGGCCAGTTTTATGGATTTTTACACATTCTTATGTTTAAATTGTTGTCACAGCTTGCAATAATGATCAAAGTTCAAAAATATGTTAAAAGAAAATCTTAAAAACAAGTCAAAACAAAACTCTACTTTGTCAAGTCTAATTTATTTAAAAAGCTCCATTTAATTTTCACAGGTCTTGGCTAAAGTGCTTTACATAAAAATAGAAAAATAAGGAGACCCATGAACAGAATGAAAACCAAAGAAAAGAAAAGTAAAACAAACGTACGTTTAGGCAAAAATACATAAAAGCAAAAATAAAACCAATGGAAACATTGAAACGATGGTGAAATGTTATTTGTGGTGCTGAATTAAAAGCCAGTGAGTAAATGAGATTTCTGAGCTGGTCAGAGCAGTTTGGGAGCTACAGCTGCAAAGATCTGATCTCCTCTGAGGACGTCTACATCAGGGCTGGAGGAAAAACATCAGCTGAGGGACAGAAATCCTTCGTTTGGACTCAGAGCTGTCCCCGTGCCCCACCTCCATCCTTTTCTTGTCCTCTCCCGTGTCCTGAGCTTCTATGTAATCACCCAAATATGATGAAATTTGCCCATTAATGTAAATATTTTTCCAGGTTTGTTGGTTTGTGGTCACCGTTTTGTCCTCAGTGGTGACGTTGCTTTTTTCCAAGACGACACAGAGCGTGACGTTTACCTGGTAACGTTCAAAAACACACATCAGAACCAGATTTCATCCTCACCAACCATTGTTTTTACCGTTCTAACTGTTATGGGTTTTTGCAGGAGTTTCCTAAAAGCTCGATGGAGCTCCGCCTCAGATAAGACAGGTATGAACTCTCCTGCTGTCACCTGAACGCACCACCAGAGGTCACACACTCTTCACTGCAGCTCCAGAGCAGTCTCTGTGGTTCTCCTGTTGGCCAAAGCAATTATTTTAATGAGTAATGAGGCTTTGTCAGGTCTGACACAAAGTCAGCAGATGTCCCTCTTCTCACTGAAGCAGGGTGTCAGTCATAAAGGAAGTGAGTCAAAGTGGTTCATTAGTTCATGAAGCCTCATCATCATCACTAGTTGTTGGTTGAGGACCAAAGAGTGCAGGCAGCAGGTGACAAGCAGGCAGGTAGAACCCAACAAAGACAGGAAAGAAAAGTGCTTGAAGACAGGGTTGATTGGTGAGTGAGTGCAGCTGGGATGATTACAGGTGAGTGAAAAGGAAGAAACCACTAAAACCTAACACTGCCAGGCCTGACAGGAAACACTGGCAGAAATAACTTCAGCAGAAACTTACCGGCACAATCTGCAAACACAACAAAACAGTCAATTCTGACATCCTGTTGTTTAATTTGTCCATGAAACAAGCTTATAAATGAAATTAAATCCAGAAACCCGATGATAATCCCAACATTTTCTGTTTGTCAGGTTCCAGCTCCTCTGAGAAGAACTCAAAATTTGCCCTAATCGTGGACGTCTTCAAAAAGGTAAAACATTTCTGCTGCAGAGTCACTGAACATAAACTTATTTTCTATAATAATGAAACATTCAGGAATGTTTTTGTATCATGTAGGAAATACATTACATAAGTAGAAACTGAGCCTCTGAGCCTTAAACCTTATAAATATATAAAACCATGAAAGTGCATTTTAAATACTGAGGTAAGTCATTACATGAAGAAAATCTCATGTTTGGAGGAAAACAGAAATCAGGAATCACACTCAGGTGTCAGATGTGACAACAGACCAGAGAGTTAAAGGAATAAGTCATTAGTTGTGAGAGCACACATCAGAACGATGCTCCACCATGGTGATCAGAACAGCAGCTGCCTGCTAAATAAGTAGATTATAACCAGGAACATAATCAAATAATGAATATTAAATGGCTACTGTTCCAAAACAAGCTATTACACAGTCTACAGCCAAATAAAGAAGTTCTTCTTCTGATTATTTAGAATAAAAGGCATCCACAAGGAACTTTGTTTTAGTTTTATTTCCATGAATAATTTGTTTTTGGAAACTAGGACCAGGTCTGACCATCAGCACTGAGGTAGCATCTCCTGCTACCTGCAGCTGACTCCTCTTTCTTCCTTTGTCACGTTTTCAGCCCAACTGTGGCACACGAGTTCAGGATAGTGGAATTTTGTTTTTTATATCAGAGCAAAAAGCCATCACTGCAGCTGTAGCTCTTGAGTTGAGCCTGGAGTCATCCGGTGGTACCACGATGTGTGGCTGGGAGTAGAAACGCCTTTAAAAGGTTTTGTTTTTTGCAGCAAACGCAGCTCTGTTGTGGCCTTTATTTCACCAGTTAACTCCAACCTTTCACTGAAAGTTCATCCTGTGAGCTGCAGGGTTACTTCCCCAGGGAAAAGCATTAAACAAGCTTGGCCAGATTCTGCAGTGGATGACGGGCAGAGATTGTCATCAGTTTGATTTCTGTCATTGGAGACTTTTTAGATTAAACTGGACTGCTCTTCATCACGAGACAGAAGGATGACCAATCACAGAGCTGAGTGGAGGGCCTTCATCTCTTTGTCTTCATAGTCACAGAACAGAGCTAAAAACAATATTTTTTTCTTATATATATGTATATATATATATATATGTATATGTAAATGCCAAATTACAACAAAGGTGGCCCCAGGGCACAAAACGGCACGATTCAACATGTTGTTGATGAAGCAGTTTGATATTTGTGATAATCATCCAACATGAAACTCTGCAGGTCATTTTGTTTCATAAATGTCTGCCTCCACAGACTCTGTGTGTCAAAATAACGAGCTTTAAAATGACTGATCTGCTTTGAAAGAAGATTCAGTTATGTTAGTATGAACACAGTTTGTAGATTATCACCAAAACACGCAGAGAATTGACCTTTAATTTAATATTTGTGGTTTTCTTTCCAGGTTTTTTCCATCTCTTTCACCTGGGTGCGAAAACTAATTCAGAAAGTCAAAACAAAGGCACCTCAGGTATGAACTTTCCTGCTGTTACCTTTTCTAAATACAGATTTACAAGATTTCTGTATAAAATGAATTATTTTCCAGTGACTTTGTGTGAACTACATTCATTTACACTCAAATACATTTTCCTAACTTCTTTTTTTGGGTCATTTTCTGCTGATTATATTGTTTAAAACCAACTTGGTGAATAACATTGGACATCAGTTCATTTCCAAGTCAGAGACATCATGTTACCTGTTAGTCGTTAACATACCTGTGTCACAGGTGTGGTAGTCCTGTTTGAACATTTGAAAAGCCAAATGAAATATTGTAACTGGATTCTCTTAAATGTAATTTGTCCTTAAATAACTTCCACTGAAAAGCATTCAGAGGGTCAGCTCTCGTTTTTAATTCAATAACCCAACAAACAAACTGGTTTCTTTTGCCTGCTCCGTTTATTTGATCTCATTTCTGTCTTCTGCTGTCAGCAGACTGTAAATCACCTCCTCACAGCACTTTTTCATTTCTAATAAACACACAAACACATCCTGTCCCACCATTGATGCTAAACCTTTAAATTCAGATTTTTATGTAACAATCAGTTTTAAACGTTTATTTTTTGTTGATCCAGTTATCATTCACTGCTGTTGTTTTTAGTTTACCTTCGTTAATTAAAGCACAGGTTTGTATTTTTTTTATCTTCTGACTCCTGTTTTTGTCCTCCAGGCGGCGACCTGATGGAGTAGAGACATCCGCCCACCTGTCTCCATCTGAAACAAAAAGACTTTATAAAGTCCTCACTGTGACCTGCGTCTACTTCATTTGGATCACTGATGATTTATTTTACTGTTATTTAGAGATAGTTTTATCTGTTACCTCTGAACAGATAATCTTTTAAAAAGAGTCACTTATTTAAGATCAGGCAACAAATAATTTCTGCAAAAACAGATTAAATGTGAAGCTTTGTATGTTTAAGGTGTGTTTTCAAACTACACCGTCAAAGTGTCTCCTCACAGTGAAACACAAAGCATTAACTCGTGCATGATGCGTTCACGTAAACGGTCATATAATGTGTTCTTATGCACAGAAAACAGAACTTTTCCACCTTAAAACTGTCTCAAAAACATCCATATATGTACAACAACTCAAGATGAGAGAAGACAAATAATCCATAGGCTCAAACAGATACAGTTTTAAGTTTAAATGAAAACAAAAAGTATTTCTAAACTCTGTGCAGCCAGGTCTCCCACCTGCAGCGGTTACGTTCCTGCTATAAATATTAAAAGTCTCATATTTTTTAGGATTGCTTGCTGTGTTTTGACTCCTTTCTGTAAAGATAACAATCCTGCAGCTCAGGTTGTTTCCTTTCAGGTGTGTGGAATAATTAAATGGTATGTTGAATGTTTTTTTTTTTTTTTCCTTTTCTATAAAAAGACTCCATGGGAACTTTGTGGGCTTGGTTTCTGGAATTTAAACAATGAACTTCATTAAACTTCAGCTGATTTACATTTGAATGTTGCTGTGTTTGTCACAAACACCTGAACCCCCTGAGGATGAGGCAGGAGGTCGGCTCCACGTGGAAGAATGCGCTCCGGTTTGATGGAGCTGCAGATGTTTCCAGGTGGAGCTTCATTTCTGACATTCCTGAAGAATCAGAGAATCACTGATCCGAGAGACCAACTTTACACCCTGAGAACTCTGATGACCTCTGAACGGCTGACACGCACTGAACTTTATATTCTTATCTCAGTAAAAGTGTCTCAGCCGGTATAAACGCTGAGATGGAAGAGTCGGGTCTGTTTTTAAAAACACAGATTAAGCCCTGATCATGTTCTCGTTGTAAAGGCCCAGCTTGCTATTAAACGGATTAAATATGCTGCTGTAGATTCTCTGTTTTCTGTAAACACAAAAAAAATGTTAAAAATAAAAACAACTGCAGCTGAAGACGTTTCACTTCTCATCCGAGGAGTTTTATCCGTTCCAGTAAGTTCATTTGTTTTTGTTTTAAACTTGGTTTTTGGATGAACAGATTAGACAAATGATTTTTAAAATATAGATATATTTCATTAGGATATAAAACGTTAGCAGTGACTGCACAATTGAAATGCGCCTTTTGTTAAATGTGATCAAATCTAATCCATAAATCACACTTTACTTGTAAACAAACAGCGTGTTGTTTTCTGTAAAATAAAATCTGATTAAATGTCAAAAAGGAAAGATAATTTAAAACTCTGTTTGATGAAGTCAGGAGAAAACAGGACAGTTTTTAAAGTCAGAGTTGGAATAAAAACTTGAATTTTAATTTTAACCTTTCAATATATTGAAATAAAATTGTTCAACAGAAATATTTGAAACTTATCTTTTTAATCTTCGTCACCAGCAGCTGCAGGTTCGACTTTATGAATATAAAAGAAAGAAAAACTTTTACACAATCACTCCAATTAAAATGTCAAAGAGTAAAAAATGCTTCAGAGGTCAGAGAGCTGCAGGACTTTCTCCACTTAAAGTGTTTTATAACCTGGACTGACTCTGAGAAGTTCAGCTCGTTCGGCTCGTTTGTGAACGGATAAAAGCCTGAGACACACCTGCTGGAGAGGAGCCACCTGCAGACGGTAAGACGTGCACGTTTCTCCTCACACTTTGCTTTAACTCGTCTCAAACCCACTGAAGTTTATTTTACATTCCTGTCAGCTGAGCTCCATGGTTCAGGAGCTCATCTTCCCATCTTCTTCTCCATCGGCTCACTGCGAGGCTGCGTCATGCTGAAGTCTGGAGCCCTGCTTCTTCACCTGGCAGGTAAACACAAACGCCTCATCTGATGATGCTGTGAGGGAATAAATGACGCCTCACCTGTTTCCTCCATCATGTTCCTGCTGCAGTCGCTGCCTGTCAGTTTAAACTTCACCTGTCTGAGACATTCACCGGGTCCGGAGAGGTGGACATCAGCTCCTGTCCCCTGACGTATTTAGGACGTCAGTACACGGCGATACGAGTGAGTCAGTGAGATTTAATATGCTTTATTTACAGCAAAACTTGTGACAAGTACCAGGCAGAGTGTAAATATCTACAATGTGCCTTCCTGTTGAAGCAGATTTCAGATATTTACAGGTTTTCAGTCCAGGTAGGAAGAATGTTCTCCAAATAAAGAAGAAATGTTGGCTGTGGAGAAAGAGAAGGATGTAAAATGAGAAAAGGAGTGGAAATAATGTTGGACAACACTCCATAGATCTGATAAATTCATTTGTTTTGGACCTGAGGATAAAGGTAGCTAAAACCTAGAAAAGTCAAAGCAGCGAAACATTAGCTAAAAGCTGATTTTAATTTAACTGATATGTTATTTTAGTATGAATGTTTTGAGATTTAGGCTCTTTTTGTAGAACCAGTTGGTTGGAGAGTGCTTCTAAAACAAGATGTTATAAAACGTTTAATCAAAATGAAATCTTTAAGTTGCTCCTTGTTTTGTTTTGTCCAGGTGTCCCTCAACGATTCGTCGTTCATGATGTGCTCCGTGGAAGACAGTCCAGACTGCCTGAAGGTGGAGGGCTCTCAGGGGGAGCGCGTTTCTGTGGAGATTTTATTCGAGGAAACCAAACCGGGATCGTTTATTCACCAGGCCCGGCCCAACATCAACTCTTCTTCACCCTGCCTGCTGAAAGTGCAGCTGCAGGATGAGACAAACGGCACCTACGTACGGTTTACATCACCGCTCTTCAACATCGAACCTAAATGTTTTCAGCTGCTTTTCCTAAACGTCTAAAAACCCTTTTCTGTGTGTTTCTGCTCAGCTGACAATTATTACCTACAACTTTGGCCATCAAGGAGTCCAGCTGTTCAACATCACGAACCTCTACAATCAGACACACGTTGTGAGTACAGATGTGAGGAAAACATCTGGTTTCCTCTCAGCTCTGATCTATAATCGTTATATTTAACTGGCTGAGGCGTCCCAAAGGATTTATTCATTCAACATCCTAAAACCCCAGCTGTGTTTGTTTGTTTTAAACCACATTCAGACGTACAAAGTTATACTTTCAGTTCATTTAAATTAAATATTAAAGCTTTCTGAATAGTTTCACTCAAATCAAGCAGCTTAAACCTATAAACCCTGATTATAAACAAACTTAGACTCACTTTAAAAGAAGCAAACATTTTAAAATTAAACACCTAGGATGTATAGGAGGAATGCATATCGCCCGCCAGCCTTCATGTCAGAGTCTGATTAAAACCGTCTCGTGTTGAGAAATGATGGAGTTACAGCTGCTTTCGTCACAACCTAAAAATAACATGATGTGATCTCATAAAATATAAGATCTGTCGCTGCTCAGAGTACGTGTTGAGGATGACTCTCAGCTACTACCACACCCAACTTTAGCTTCATATCTGTACGTTTAACTGAGTAAGAGCTGTTGATTAGTTTAGGTTTCCAGGCTGAATTTAAATTTGCTCCAAACGTTATTCATTTGTAGATGTAACATCTATCCAGAGGTTCATGAGATATTTTGCTAACACAGACACATGCAAAAACATTATCACCCTTGTGGCTTTGCTGGTGGGTAAAAATCGAGCTGTCATGACGTAAAGAAGACTCATTCTGTATTTATCAGTGATGTTTGTTATTTAATCACTTTTTATTTTGCTTCTTTTGTTGTGTTTTTGTTTTTTCTCTCCTCTGCAGAACCTCTCAGCTGTGATAGGCAACACTTCAGCATTTTCTCTGTTCTTAAACACTTCAGAGGTGGAGGGCGGTCTCATCCTGGATGTGAGCGGCTGCAGGACGTCAGGTGGGTCCATCCGGTGGAACCTGAGGTTACAGCCTCTTCCAGTCCTGCTGCTTTTATTAAACTCGATACACGAGTTTGTGAAGTGTTTCATTTTTCCCCCTGTCAGACGTGATTTTATTCTCTGGATCGTCGAGATTCGTTGAAGAGGAATGCTTAAAAATCAGCTGCAGTTCGGCTGCGGAGCTCAGAGTGGACAGCACCTGTGGGCCGACGGAGGTTTGCCGCAGAAACTTCGGGTAAAAAAGAGCTGCGTGAAATCTGCTGCAGCTGAGGTGTCAAAGCTAAAAGAAGCAGAACATGAGCTAAAAGCTAAAAGACAGAACATGAGCTAAAAGGAGAACAATGCCTAGAAATATCCTAATGCAAGCTGGAAGCCCAAAGTAGCAAAAGGTTAACAACAAGTAGCAAAACATTAGCTGAAAGTAGCAAAAAAGCTACCTAGAAGCTGAAAGTAGCACAACACTAGCTGAAAGCTAAATAGTAGCAAAAGGCTAGCTAAAAGCTAAAAGTATCTGAAGGACAGCTTAAAGATGCATAAGAAAACAGAAACAGAACCAGTTTCCTGAGTTAGATTTTAAAGAGAACAATGTTTTTGAAACAATCTTAATGTCTTTCTATGAGGAAAATATTAGTTAATAAAGTTAAATATTTTGAAAAGTATAAAAGTTACAGAAACTAAAAGTGACAGCAGCCAAATCCTGAAGGAAACAAACATTTTGATTTATGAACAGCTAAAATAACACAAAGTCTGCAGAGGAGTTGGGTCGTAAACAAATAAAGAAATATAAAAAACAGAGTGAATTCTGATTCAACAACACGAAGAGGAATAAAGACCTTTAAACCTCACCGAAGACATAATGTCCTCTTTATAAACATTTAAGTCATGGAAAAGACATCTTTTTAAACATCTCCTCCTTTATGTAACATTACAAGAGGAGAGCACAGTACTGCAAACAGGTTTAAATGTAGAAACAGGTTTAAATGTAGAAACAGATTTAAATGTAGAAACAGGTTTAAATGTAGAAACAGGTTTAAATGTAGAAACAGGTTTAAACGTAGAAACAGGTTTAAACGTAGAAACAGGTTTAAATGTAGAAACAGGTTTAAACGTAGAAACAGGTTTAAACGTAGAAACAGGTTTAAATGTAGAAACAGGTTTAAATGTAGAAACAGGTTTAAATGTAGAAACAGGTTTAAATGTGGAAACAGGTTTAAATGTAGAAACAGGTTTAAATGTAGAAACAGGTTTAAACGTGGAAACAGGTTTTAACGTAGAAACAGGTTTAAATGTAGAAACAGGTTTAAACGTAGAAACAGGTTTAAATGTAGAAACAGGTTTAAACGTGGAAACAGGTTTTAACGTAGAAACAGGTTTAAATGTAGAAACAGGTTTAAATGTGGAAACAGGTTTAAATGTAGAAACAGGTTTAAATGTGGAAACAGGTTTAAATGTAGAAACAGGTTTAAATGTGGAAACAGGTTTAAATGTAGACTTGTCCAACACCTCCAGATGTGAGCTCTCTATTAAAACACAGGTAGAAAAATAAAGACTTTGACAGCTGCAGTTCAAAAAGTTTGTAAAGTAAATGTTACAGCAGATGTAGTTCATACAGATCAGTTTAAAGAGTTTCTTGTCACAAATCTTTTAAAGCTTTGAATCTGTTCCCACAGGTGCGCCCCTCGGCCCAGCGTGTGCTCCGTAACCGGCTCCACCGTCATCGATTTCCTCGGCAGAGTTCACGCCGTCACAAACCGGTGTGTTTACAGGCTGGTTCAAGGAGCCAACTTCCAGCTGCTCGCCGGTTTCCAGGAGCGGAGGAGACAAAACGTGATGTTTTTGGACCATCTGATCCTGCAGCTGGAGGAGCCAGATGTTGTCCTGTATCTGGGACAAGGAGGACACGTGGAGGTGAGGAAAACTGAAGCCTTATTTTATCAAAACGTTGGTTTTATTTTTCTTGGTTTGATCCGACACAGGTGGATTATATTGTTTATTTATTGATATTTTATCAGCACAGAGTTCAGAGAA
This sequence comes from Kryptolebias marmoratus, assembly GCF_001649575.2. NCBI lineage: Eukaryota > Metazoa > Chordata > Actinopteri > Cyprinodontiformes > Rivulidae > Kryptolebias > Kryptolebias marmoratus. The sequence continues at coordinate 5,046,932 of NC_051452.1, read as the reverse complement.
GTATTTTCATTTATCCATCACAGTGTATTTTATATCAAGTAGCATCATACTGGACTGTATCTTATCATGTTGTTTTTGTTATATAATATAAACTGTGCTTATTTCATGCTGTATCTGTCAGGATTACCAAGATGAGCTTTGTGTCTGAACTGACTTTAGTTTAAATTAAGTTTTCTATGTCTGCTGTAGAAAAAAAACCTTTAAACATGCAGACCACATGTCTGAGTGTGTTTGTGGCGTTTAGGTGAATAATGAAACCCTGGACCTGGACGCCACAGTTCAGCTGGTTCACGGCATGGCGCTCTCTAAGGACCGGACTGGAGTCACCGCTGAGGTACCTTCTGCAAACATCACCATCTACTTCGATGGCAACACTCTTCACGTGGCAGGTACAGAGCACTGGATCCTGTGTTGTCCCACACAGAGGAAATAAAGTTTCTGATTTATCTGTGATTATCTGCTGTCGATCAGGAACTCCTTCAGCTGTTGAAGGTTTGTGTGGCGACCCCGGGAGCTCCAGTCAAACCACCACCCTGAGTGCAGAGATCTCCAGCTTTCACAGCCTCTCTGGGTACAACAGCCACACAGGTCCTCTGAGGGGCTCACCTGAGGTTTGTGGATTTATAATGAACCTTTTATGTCCTCCTTTAGATGTGAGGTGGAGTTCACAGACACTAGCACTGACACGACTGACTGCAACGCCACAACTGAACAGTAAGTTCACAGATTTAGTGTTTATCACGTCTCAGGGTGCAGTTTCTCAGTAATACAACTCTGATTCTTCCTGGAACAGCTGCAGTCTTCTAAAGCAGCACCCCTTCTTCATTTACAACTTGTTCATCGACCCGGAGCCCTACATAACTGCCTGCACAAACATTTTGTGCAACTACCCAATGGTGGACGGCCTCCGCTGCCAGTTCATGGAGGCTTACACCAAAACCTGCGACCTGCAGTCTGGAAACATTCTGGGGGACTGGAGACCAGCAGTCAGCTGCCGTGAGATCAGACTTCATTTATGGGTTTTTACTAAAGAAATGGGATGGAAATAAATACAATGACACTTGGATTTTAATCAGCACAATCTTTGCTTGACCAGATGGAGACAGTTCTAATCAACCTTAATAATATGGGATGTCTTGTAATAATTTACAATTTTCAGTTCCAACATTGGGTTTATTTTATTGTTTAATTTGTGCAAAAGTGATAATATTCACGTTGTTTGAAATTTCACTCCATGTAAAAGTGTGATGAACATCCATGAAGGAAAAGAATCACCTGTCACCTGTTTGTGATCAACATTTCAATGTCACGTCATTGATCCATCGTTTACCTTGTTTAGCCTCTGTTCCTGAGCCGAACTGTTTGGACCGGTACTGCAGTGATCACGAGTTCTGCGGAGAGGAAGACGGTCAAACCCGATGCATGTGCCGAGCCCTTTTTGCCTCCAATTACAGAGCAGCAAACACTTTAGGTACAATTAAAAAAACTCATAAATGCTCAAATATCCTTTAGTTTGAGGGAGATTTGGTGATGACAGGAGGGTTTTCTTCTAGTGCAACAAATGCAGCTTAATCAGAGGCTTTATTTTGAGTTAAAGTAAATAATTTGTTTGGTTGCTTCTCTGCATCATCAATTATTCAGGTGAAAATCTGATAAACTCTGCTGCAATAATTGTCAAGAAGCTTTGTTACATTTTTTTAACTTTTCTGCTAAGTACAGTTTGTTCCTAATGGTTTTATTTGTGAGGAGAACAATTTAAAGGTTCAAATCTGAATGTTGCACAAAAAACAAACTTTCCGTCTTCTGGTTTCATGCTTCATTAGCACACATGAAGTCTCTAACTTTCATATAAAGAACTTTTTGCTGTGATATTCTCAGTAAGTTTGTGTCTCTGGTCATGTCTCAGGTGAACCGGCCGTCTGCACCCAGGACTCTGCCTCTGTGACTCTGATTGGCTGTCTCCTGGAGGACAGAGGTGTGGACCTCACCTCTCTGCACCTGCAGGACAAGACCTGCAAAGGACAGGTGGACAGTGAGACCCACATGGTGACCTTCCACTTCGACCTCAACAAGACCTGCGGGATGAGAGTCGTGGTGGGTCTCTCCTCGACCAAATCATGCAGCTTCTCTTCTTCTTTGTCTTTTCTAACCTCCTAAAACCTCCTAACCTGGTATCTGTTTATAAATGTCCCAATCCAGACCAATGAAAGTCAGATCATCTACCAGAACACCATCATGTCTGGAGGCAGCCTGTTGGATGGTGTCATCTATCGACACAGCCAAGTATTGATTGACTTCTCCTGCTACTTTGAAAGGCCAGCCGTTAACACGGTGGCCTTCAAGGTCAAAGACAGGTGTGTGGAGATCCAGCTGCTGGGAAAGGTTCTGGGTGAAGCTCCGTATGTCAGCTGACGTTTCTGTTTTCCAGCTCGGTGGTGCTGAAGGTTGTTTCTGGATTCTTGAATTACACTCTGATGATGAACGCCTACACCGATCCTGACCGCACGCAGCTGGTGGATCCGACTTCTGGGGTTGAGCTGAACCAGAAGGTCTGGGTGGAGCTGGCGGCGGAGGGGTTGGATGACGCCATGGTCGCCATCGTGATTGACTCCTGCTGGGCAACAAGCCAGCCTTCGCTTAATGGAAGTCTGAAACACGAGCTGATCTCTGACGGGTGAGCAAACAGAAGTGAGACTCGGTGGGAGGAAAGTTCAGGCTTCAGCCCTGATGTCACGATGTTTTACTGCAGATGTCCGAACTCTAAAGACCGGACCGTGGAGATGAACAACAACGGAGCAGGAACGTCTGCTTCCTTCTCCTTCAGCATGTTTCAGTTCATCGGGAGTGAAGATGGAGTCAACCTTCACTGCAAACTGAAGCTGTGCATCAAACAGGGGAACTCCTGCACACAGGTCAGACTTGATGCAGGAAACAATCTGCTGCAACGTAAAACTGTAATTCAACAAGATGAACAATAACTGACACCCAGGAAGAGTCAAATGCAAGACAATATTATCACTAATTTACTTTAATGTGAACAATTTAGTGACTGTGCTGTTCATTCCTTCTTTAGAGTCAGTCAGGTCAACCAGCACCAATCAAAAACCTTAAATAATTATCTGAAAAAAATCATTTAAGAGTCAACAAGACAGACGTTCAGGAGCCAAGAGAGGATTTTAACCAGGGGTGGAAATTAGCACCGGCCACCGGCCAAATGCGGGTAAATATTTGAAGCGGCGGGTAAATTTGATCAACACACACCACTGTGGCGGGTTGGCAATTTGAACAGAAAAGGTGTTATTTGTCCTCTTGACATATAGGGGGCAGCAATGTGCTCGAGTTGCTGCTGTTACATCGAGCCCCGTTCCCCCATCAGATACGGTTCCCCCTGCGTCTCCGTAAATAATGACTTATCTATTAACAGAATTGTTTAGAGGGGCAAATATTTCTCAT
>NC_051452.1:5039181-5042552 GCF_001649575.2 Kryptolebias marmoratus | reverse complement strand
GATATGCATCTTTTAATGGTTTAAAATAAAATAAGAAAAGTCTAGTTATTTCCATGCAGTGTCCAGAAAGAGGTGTTGTTCAGCTTGTAGGGCAGCACAACTGCTTCCACCCACCTCCATCATCATCATCATATGAAATAACTTTTTGTCACAACAAAAAATAGTGGCTCGTAAAATATTTGAGTGGCTGGTAAAAGATTTTGTCCACCAGCCACTGTGGCTACACCTCAAACTGTTAAATACACCTCAAACTGTTAAATACACCTCAAACTGTTAAATACACCTCAAACTGTTAAAGTTTTAAATTAAAAACAAAACAATCATGCTTTAAAGAATAACATATGTCACACATTAATTCTTACAAGAGAATTTAGTTTCATTTTTAACCTGTGAAAACACAAAAACCCGGTCCAATCCACTGAAACACTGATTGTTTTTGTTTTTCCTCGCAGGTTTGTGGGCGGGGCAGGACTCGCAGATCCATCAGGCGTCAGTTCGCAGAAATGAACCCAGCTCTGATCAGCCTCACCTGGACTCTGTAGGTGAGGAAACCTGCCTCTGAACGAAGCGCTGCACAAAATATTCTCTTCTTATTCGTTAGAGAAGAACCCAGGGATAAAACAAACACGTCTGAGTGTCATTATTGGAGCTAATAGATTTGTTGAAATAATATTTGTACCTGACTGCAGAGAGATCTGATAAAAAAGGTTTGGATGTTTTCTGGACATGACAAATAAAAAGTTTTCTTGTTTTTTATCTTCTCAGGTGATCCTGAAATCCTCTCTGTGATCTGGTGTTTTTAATCTGATGGTTTGTTCTGATTCATTAATGAGAATTAAAAATTAAACCGAAGGGTGATATGAAGACATTTTATTTTAAAAAAGGGTTTTTTTCTGAAGCACTTTTAACTGACTCTGTGGGAATGAAAAACACGAATAATCATAATAATTAGGGTAAAATGTTTGTTCGAAGTTTATAAATTTAGAGGGAAAAACACCAACATTATTGATTTAATGAGTGTTTTAAAATGATCTGAACCATGTTCTGGATGATTTCATTTTAATGATTATTGTCATAAACAGGCTAAATGGGGGGAAATAATAGGAAGATAAGTCTTTGTATTATTATGTTAATCTTGTTATTAACTGATATGAAATAAAAGGTAAAAATGTCAAAGTTCACTATCATTTTGAGTATTTCTTCAATAAATTTATTTACAGTATTTTATCTCTATGGAGGACACATCATTTTATAAAAATTATGATGAAATATAAAAGGCTATTAGTAATTTAATAAAATCTTAAAAATGTTACTCCAACTGGATAATTTTTGTAATACTTAGCAAATTTAAGGATTTCCAGATTCTGCAGTGTCTCTACTTTGACTCTTGATGGCGCCGTTCGTACAGCTGCTTTATTATAAAAGCTTTTAGTTTGAACATTTTTAATTCATTAATTAACTAAAACAAGTAGAAAATAACATAAGAAATATATTTTATTACTGCACAGAATAATTAAATTTCTGCAAAGAAAGTCTTTAAAGATTAGAAAACGTCCATTTAAAGAAAAAAAAACCCCAGATGTATTTACAGAAAAATGTTTCATGTAAATAAAACTGCAGCTCAGTATAAACTGATTTATTTACCAGAAACATATCAGGTTAGAAATCAGTTAAAAAAAACCAGATTAAATTAAAAATAAATAATAAATAATAAAAATTAAAAGCAAAGAGACAAATCCCATCTCCGCCGCCAGGGGGCGCAGTGAGCCTGACCAGGTGAGGCGCCGGAAGGAGAGGGTGATGAAGAGGAGGAGGAGGAGGAGGAGGAGGTGCCGGAGGAGCTGAAGGTTGCTTCAGAAAGGATAAACATCGAGAAACATCTGAGTTCAGCTGAAGGAAATGAAACATTCAGCGAGAAGCTCATCATCTTCATCTTTCTCACCTGCTGGAGGCTGAGAACTGCAGGGAGGGTTGGGAAAGTAAGTTTAAATGAGCTCCAGCTGTTGAAGCTTAAACATCTGAGCTATTTGTTAAATATTAGCTGATAAAAACGAACAACAACAAAATGAGTTCCCTAAAAACTATAACTCTGGTAATAATTAGGTCTTTAAACGTTACTTTTATCCATTTTTATTCGCCTCTTTAACTAGTTTACTGAGAAGAAAACATTTAATTGTTTTTGTCCTGAGAAACTCAAACTAATCAGCCTGTTATTATATTTGAATGTTTATTTCCCATGTTAGAGGGTTTAATGTAATAAACCCCCTGAGTGTAATTTAACTCTGTCTCCCAGGATTCATCTGAATGATGAAGAATAACTAAAAGTTTCATCCTGAGCGGACTCCATGGAGTCTGCTGCCCCCCAGGCATCATGGATGCCATCAGCTACAGAGACGACCTGAGGCTCTCAGCCGGGAGGATGAGGTGGTGGCGAGAGGAGGACGAAGAGCTGGTGAAGGTGCTGCTCCGAGGCAAAGCGCCGTGGGGGTTCACCCTGAGGGGGGGCACCGAGCACGGGGAGCCGCTGGTCATCACAAAGGTACGAGGAAACAGAACAGGTGAACACTTCAGGTGAACATACTGATCTGTAAGCTGCCGCAGGGAGAAATATTACACTAAAGGGTTAAATTTGTCACTCTAATTAAAGTCAGATCAGTCAGGGAGCACAGCAGACACGTCTTAGATTTGAAGGTTTCTTCGTGTGGACTGGAGCCATAACCCTGACAGCCTTGTTGCCTGCCGCCGCCTCACATTACAGACTTTAAATATTAAGCGGAGCGTCAGGTTGCAGCCTCCACAGGTTCTCCTGAAGGAGAAGAAGATTTAAACCTGTTTGTTGGTTTGTGTCCTCGTCCTGTCAGCTGGTTTTAGAGTGGTCGCTGTCTCTGCGCCCATTAGAGGAAAACCAGGCAAACAGAGACTTTCCTCCCAGGAGATGGAGCCAAAAGTGCAACTGGAAGTCGTCTTTTAGCTTCATGTTGACTGTTTGTCACAGTTCCAAGTAATGTTTCAACATTTTATCCCAGACAGCCAAACTGACCTGAAACACGAGCACAGTCTGCTGTCTGCATCCGTCACATACAGCATCACAACATCTGCACAAATACACAAAGGATGGGTTAATTCTTTCAGATCACAACTTAAAACTCACTGTCTGATCTGTTAGAAGCTCCTGTCTGGATGTTTTTCTGCAAATTAAACAGTATTTATGAACGAACACTTGAGACAAGAAAATTAGACCGAGGCTTTTTTTTGTCCATGTCTGACCTAAAGGCTCATATTTAGCTTAGTGTTCCCCCGGTGACCCTTGTTCCCCCGGTGACCCTTGTTCCCCCGGTGACCCTTGTTCCCCCGGTGACCCGTGTTCCCCC
>NC_051452.1:4999124-5036324 GCF_001649575.2 Kryptolebias marmoratus | reverse complement strand
GTGTTCGGCTGATGTTCCACCTGTCCTTTTGTGCAGGTGGAGGAGGGCAGCGCGGCGGCGGCGGTCCGTCTGCAGGCCGGAGATGAGATGGTGAGCGTGAACGCGGTTCCTCTCAGCGGCTCCCGTCAGCAGATCGTCTGCCTGGTGAAGAGCTCCCACAGGACCCTGAGCCTGGTGGTCCGGAGGTAAACCAAACCTGCCGTTTGTTTAAGATCAGCTAAAGTTCTTAAATATGTTTGAAACAACCTTTGTGTTCATTTACTTCCTGGTTTATGTTTGAGGAGAAACACTACCTCTCAGCCAGCCAGGGGTCAAAGGTCACAGCTGTAGTTCTCTGACAGTAGAAGAAGTCTGACAGGAGGAGGGTCTGAAGCTGGTGTTGGATCTTAGACCTCATGTTGGTGTTTTCCACCCGGAGGAGGCTGAGCTGAGGCCAGGGCGGAGGATAAACCTCACACATGGCCTCCGGCCTCTGGCTGCCTGTTCAACAAAAGCTCTTATTGTGAAGGCAGCAGCGTTAATTCAGAGCGCAGATAACGACTCGTAAATTAGACCGGGTCTCTGTCAGACCTGACCCGATGGGATAAACAGACTGTTCAGCTCAGTTTTTATGTCAGTAGGTTCAGAAAAAAAAGGTTTGCTGTCAAACTCCTGATTTAATTTTTAAAAACTGAAAGTGTTTATTACTGAAAACCGACTCCGCTTAGACGGAAGAATAGAGTTTTCATTACTTTTGTTTTTGGGCTGGATTCAACTGAATTATAAAACTAATCTGCAGATATGTTGGAAAGAGTAAGTTATTTTCATTTTGGGAGGAGGCCCAGAGGAAGACCCAGGACACGCTGGAGGGACTATGTTTCTCAGCTGGCCTGGGAACGCCTTGGGATTCCCCCGGAGGAGCTGGCCCAAGTGGCTGGGAAGAGGGAAGTCTGGGTCTCCCTGCTTAGGCTGCTGCCCCCGCGACCCGACCCCGGATAAGCGGAAGAGAATGGATGGATGGATGGATTTTCATTTTGTGTAAATTTTGGTGTTTATTGTAAAAATCTGCAGCCTGAAACTTTCCTAAAATGACCAAAAGGCTTGTTTCATACTGCCGTTTTACACATTTAGATCAGACATATATTATTATTTTTTTAAAAAGCTTTTCCTCTTTAAAACCTGAGCAGAGCAGCCGGTTCACCTGTTGCTTCTGTTCAGTTTTAAATCAGTTGTTGTTTCTCTGAGAGATTAACTTGTTGAACTGCTTCCTGAAAGCGTCTCCTGCCATGTGCCGCTGACGTCCTGTCCTGTCACAATTATACACACACCAGTAAATGCTAACGGGCTCTTAAATCTTGAATCCTATTACTGGTTGGAAAGCCACAGGCTTTGCAGAGTGGGTCGAGTCAACGCCAGGGAGAGGCGCTCTGCTGGAACGATTCGGCCGCCCGCTGACGAGGAGCCCGTCGATCTGAGGAGGGTCAGAGAGCAAACAGCAGCTCTGAGATAAGAGCAGACAGGTCCAAACTGGACCTGAGACAGGACTGAGTTCCTGTCAGGGTCCTGACAGCCCACAGGGCCCCCCCGTACGCAGCAGGAGTGGTACGGTCCGTGTTGCCTAGGTGAGTTGACTCTTCTGGGCCGTATCAGCAGAGCTCATTGTTTCCAGGGGCTGAGAGGGGCGCTCTGTTGGTCCTTCCTCTCTGCGGACATGCTGCACTTTTAGAAGACCGCCAGGTACTTCCTCGCTGCCTTTCTGACGGTTTGTGGCTCGGAGTCAGTCGTTTGGTTTCCCACAGGTGGGAATAATCGGGAGATGACAACAGGTTGTTCTTGTTTTTCCAAAAATCAGCGAAAATGTTTAGATGAAAACGAATCGGTTTAAATTTCCTGGAGATTTATTTCACTGAATTACATCAATTCAGTGAAACTGAAACAAGTTACAGTAAATCTGTGAAATGGACTCTTCAGTGTGTGTGTGTGTGTGTGTGTGTGTGTGTGTGTGAAACAGCTGATCTTTACCACAGCGTTAAAAAAGGATTTGTCAGCGGTTTATTTTTTGCTCCTTAAAAGAATTAAAGATTCTTTCATTTTCATTTTGTTCTTTCAAATAGTTTAGAAATTTTAATTTTCCTACATTTTACCTCTCTCTCTTTTTACAAACTGCAACTTATTTTATTTGTTTGACTCTTTCCTGTGTGGTAAAGTCCATTTTAACAAAATCAAACACCAGTTGGAATAAGAAACCAGCTTCTAGTGAAGAATTAAAGTGTTTTCAGGGATCAGCTTTGATTCCTTTGCTGTTATAAATAAGTTTGGTGTGTAAAATGTTGTTATATATACTTTATGTTGCCTCTGCTGGTGTTAGGGAAGTGAAAGTCTGGATTTATTTAATTATTTCCAGCTCTGTAGTTACGTGATGTTAGTCTAATTCTCCTGCGTGCTTCGGGAGGTCGTCACAGTTATGTTTGTTCTTCGTCCTTCCTACCCTCCATCCTCTGCCTTGTTTTTTGCGGTGCGTGCAGCGATAAGCCCAGCTGTGATGACGTTGGCACTTTGTTTTGTGTGTTTGAGTTTGGAGCTCAGCGGGGCGAGATCGGCCCCCTGGGCTGCAGCTGAAGTTGGTGAATCAGCAACATGTGGAATAAAAACTTCCTCCCGTTCAGGAAGGAAAGCCTGGTCAAACGGCAGAGATCTGAATGCTTTTACATCCTGTTACAGAGTTCAGAGGGAAAATATTTGTCATTTATGCGTTTAGGCAAAAACTTTGAGTGTAAAAGCAGAAAATAAGATGAATAAGGAAACGTTGAGAGACATGAATAAATGTCACTAAGATGTTTTATTGGCAGCAGATTTAAAACTGACCAAATCTTCACGTTTAAAGAACATCGGATGGTTGAAACGGACGTCAGGTTCATTTTGTTTTCAGCTCAATTAGTTTAAACTATAAGACATTTTATTTTTGCACAAAGTATGAAGAAGACATGGCTTTAATTTGATCAGAACGACAGGAGGAAGATTTGTCTTTTACTTCATGCTCTGTTCTTTTAAGTTTCAGGAACTTGGAAGTAAAACTTGTTGGATGTTTTTATTTATCGGAGATTTTGAGCTCCCATCAACAGATCGATGTCATCTTTAGTTTGTGTGTTGCTTATTTATCTGCTCAAATATCTACAAGTTAAAGTTTAAAAGCTAAAAACTTATGAAAAAGTCTGAAGGAAGAGGAATATCAGGTTTTTTTTTTTTAATAGATTCAGCTAAACAACATGGAGAACAAGTTTCTTAATGATGTTATTTGAGAACAGACTTTTGTTCAGAATAATTTCTTCTACATGTTGACTTTATGTCGAATATGTTATAAATGTAAATTTGATTACATGTTAGATTTTAGATTTAATGACTTGGATCAAGTTAAAAATAGATTTTTATTTCTGCTTGATAAACTTCAACCAGCTATGCTTACAAAGATTTATAAAAGGCAGCATGTTTGGAAAATGAAACATGCAGATATTGATCAGATTCACTAAACAGAAAAATGAATTTCTTGATGGATGAATAAATCTAAAAACAGCCCACATCATAGCTGCACTTTTACATCTAAATCTGTTCTAAAACTCTGGAGTTTAATTTAAATTTCACCAACATTAGTTTGCAAAATATGTTGAAGTTCATCTAATATTTTAAAAAGTACTTTTTTTTTTATCTCAACCTGATAAAACTTCCTTTTTCCTCACCGTATTTACCTCAGCTCTGCTCGCTCACAGCGCCCCCTGCAGGTTGGAGGTGCAACATTCAGCCTCTTCATGAACTAACATTTCTCACCAAAGTTAATTTTTTACTTTAAAAATATTTAAATATAGTTTTTTTCATTAAACAAGTGGTTCATCTGACCTGCCTCAACCCTCCAAACTCCCAGGATTTATATATTTATTTTTCTGTTGACGCTTGCAGCTCTGCTCCCTTCAGCGGAGGAGGCTGATGTTTCTCTGAAAACATTCCTGTCTGTGTTGTCTTTCCTGACAAGGACGCTGATGATCAACAGAAAACAGAAAAGTAGAGACGTGATGGAATGTGTGACGCAAACAGAAAGATAACGAGCTGATGTTCGGCTGCGCAGCGCCGCTGAATAAATAATTACATTTCCTTTTCAGCTACAAGGAAAAACTTTCCTCTGCAAATAAAATCTTTGTAGATCTTTCAAAATAAAATAAAGAACCTTCAGATTTTAACTCAAGTTTTCTAAACTCAGCGTGTAACATTTAGTTTAGTTGTTGCTGATGAATTTTCCCAGCAGCCTCAGCAACACTAGATTACAGCAAGGACGCCTCGCAGGACAAAAGCTCCTCCCCTCGCCTCCGATCCCCCCCTTTATAATCCCCCTACACACTCCAGGACAAGGTGGAGTGTGTGTGTGTGTGGTGGCGGAGCAGCGAGGAACAGGAGGGCACTTGTTTCTGTCAGTGTTTTTGAAGTGAAACCACTAACAGGTACCGTTTCTGTTAGTTGGTAAGTTTGTTTAAATCAGTCATTTCTGCTCTTTTTCCTAATAAATCTGTGTGGTTTCACAGAACGTTGCAGTTTTAATAATCAGTTATTTCTTTAAAATGATTAACCCGAAGGTGAAGTTAAGTTTTTACAGCTGGACCGGGTTGATTTGTCATCGTTTGTTTCTTCACTGACTGGTTCATCTGCATCAGAGACAGTTTAGTTTCACGCAGTGGCGGCTCCAGATATTTTTTTCTGCAGGTGCTGAGGGGGTGCTAAGCATTTTATTGAGGGTGCTAATGAAGGATTATTTGTTCTTACAGTTCTCAACACACACAGACGCAAGCACAAACATATATAATCATATATATATGGTATATAAATGAAGAACAGAATGAAATATCCATATGTATCTGTGATAGGCCGATATCTCTACCTAAACCTCTATCACAGAAATAAAGAAGCTTCCCACAACATGAACATGTAGCAGTGCACTGATCTCACCTAAGTAAAGCACCCAAATGTGATTCTGTGCCTCTCATTGGTTCGGACGACGGTCCGGCTCATATTTCCTGGAAGCAAGCGTTGCTTCTCCTCCCCTGCAGGGTATCTGTAGCAGACCAGCTGGATCCTCTGACAATAGACCCTCTGAGCTTTAGAAAAAGGCACATTTGCATTTTCATTGTGCAGCAGCTTGTTTGGAGGCAACGCAGCTCTCACTTTTATGTGTCGCATTAAACCCAGCGGGGAAAGGTTTAAGGAACAGTTTCTGATTTGATGCTGATGTGCACTTTGTGATGGATCCATGTTAGTGTTCAAAATGGGTTTTAATACTTAAATATGACGGAAGACCTTCTGAGGAAACGATAAACAAAATGACCAGAAAGCAATTAATTTAGTTTCATGCACATGATTCAAAAAAACTACTAAAAACAAACTTGAACTTCTAAACAGAGACACAATATTAAACAGACCAGATTTAATATATTTGAGTGTTTTAAACAGAAATTCTGGCTTCCCATTTCAAACTTTGTTCTAATTCTCCCATAATTCAATGCTTTCTGTTCCTTACAGAACAAAGATTTTAGGACTGTTTTGTTTTCTTGGAGGAATTCTGCAGAGAGAAGACGGCAGCGCCTCCTGAAACCTTGTTAGAAAGCCGTCTGGAAGGCGTCAAGCTGTCTTTGTTAGACGTGTCTTTAAGTGAAGGTCCAGCAGAGGGAAAATACCTCGCTGCATTCCTCTGATGGAGGAATGCTGCATCTTTGTGTTGCCTGGGAGGGTTAAAGCTGAAAGCAGGGCAGGTAAACCTTCACCTGGTCGAGTTATTTCACTTCTGTGACCCACCTGAACTTTGGCAGCTTGAATCAGAAGCTTTCAACAGCCTTTATTATTATTATTAATAAATGTTTGCTGAATAATAAGGAGACTGTGGTGGCTAATAACTGGCTAATCTCCATCCAGGCTTTTATTTTGAAAGACCTACACTGTAGAAAGAAAACGCAGTGAAATAAAGCAGAGCACTGTTTACCTACATGTTTTATAGAAACTTGACTCCATAATTTGGTCCAAAATAATGTGAGATTTTAGCCTTTAGATGTGTCTGAGTTATAAGAATCTAAACTTTAAATAAAATCTAATCTAATGGATGTTTAGATTTGTAGAAAATGGCTGCATTTTCAAGGCTTGGAAACCATCTTCAACTACAGTCTGACTAACGTCCAGCTGCCTTTTTTTGGAAACTCTAAGACCTGACATTAATTGAAGCTGTGTAGGAGCACCTTTCAGTCTCGACCTAATTCTGTTTTTATTCTGGAGATTTGTAGGTTTTCTATTCCTGAAACTAAACCTTGCTCTTATTCTACGATCTTCCTCTCCTCTCTCGTCATCAGCTCTTCCTCCTCTTGTCTTCTCTTCCTCCTTCCCTCGCTGCCATCAGGGTTAAAATGGTTGATGTTGTTTCGCCACAAACAATGCCGTCAGAAAACGAGGTTCACGTAGCGAGGAGCTTCCTCACCAAGATTTTACGAAGCTCCATGAGGTATTACTGAGTCGGCTGTTGTCCCCCACTTGTTTCCTTTTAGTGAGTTCTTGTGTTGTGCTAGTTGTTTAAATCACATGTTTCTGTTCTGCCGTTTACATATTTGTGATGCATTTTTAGTTTTTACAGATGAATTATTTATCTGCTGATTTTTAGTCTCATTTAAACCTTTTTCATAAAGCTGCAGTCAGTCACGTCTAATGCTCAGCTTCTTCCTGTTGTCCTTTTTTTAATGCATTATTTTTTATTTAGATGTCAAATCTGCTAAATGAATCCCTTCAATCTGTTAAACGTTTAATTCTTTTCCTTTTCCACATGCTTTCCAGGAAGAACCGCTTCCGGGGGTACGTTCACGTCTGGCGTGACAAATGAGCTCCTAAACATTTTAACTGACCTGATGTAACAGTGTTATTCATCAGATGTTATAATTCAGGGTAAAAGGTTTTGGTTATATATATTTACTGGTTTCACCTTCTTATGAGGGTAAACTATAGCAATGGGAGAAAAATAAACAAACCTGTTTTGTGGTAAATTAACATGTCTGTAAGGATCAACATGACTGCATTCATAACTTTAATATAATCTGTTTATCACTTCTAAATAAACCCAATTTACTCAGATGTATATTTAAAATCTTAAGATTGTGGTTATAGTATTTTCCTTTTGATAATAAGCCTAATTACTGAATAAATCTACTTGTGCAAAAACAAATGTGGTTCCTTATTAAAAATGTGGGTATTCATCATTTCACATAGTGACTAAAACCTTATTTCCTATATTTTTAATGATTGTAGACCTAAAATATTTAGTTTAATGGGTTGTTTTTTGGGAGTATTTATCAGCCAATCCTATATTTTTGCAGATTTTGTAAACCATAATTACTCCCAGTGATAAATACTGAAGCTGAGAGGATGAAGGAGAAAGTTTATCCTCTCATCATCCTTTAAAGGAAAGCTGTTGAACTATTTTCCTGTTGTTGCTCCTCCTCGCAGGAAACATGATCCCGGCGTGCGGCCTCATTCCTGGCACGCCTCCAAGCTGACAGACGAGGAGTCCCAGCCCGCCGGGCGTGAGGCCACCCCGGCACCACAGTGGCAGCCAAAACATGAAGCAAGGTGAGCCTTTCTTTCTACATGAACAGATTATGTGATTCTCAAAATAACACTTTTTGTGTCGACAGGCCCAAAGAGTCATCCACTGAAGGCGACCAGAGGACCCAGCAGACCAATCGGAGCCCGCTGAGCAGCATGGAGAGGTTTGAACGGCTCTCCCATCCCTTCCCTCCTGGTCATCTTTCCCCACCTAAATACATGGGCAGTCCTGAGCCGCTCTGTGGAGCAGCAGGAAAAAGAGATGCAGGGTTCAGCTGCTTCTCCAGCAGCTCCAGCCCTCCTGTTCACGACTCCAGCATGTCCGTTAGGAAGGGCACCAGCGCCGAAAACATTTTCTTTAAGGGCCTTCACGGTGAGGGACCTCAGCACCGGTACCTGCAGCCGACTCTTGGGAACGGAGGCTGGGAGGGGTCGCAGGTCGAGGAGCAGCCCGCATCTCGGGTTTCCATTGCTGGGAGACCCGGTGTTGGCCTGGTGTGGCAGGTACCAGAGAAGAAGAGGTCCCAGTCGCCTCCTCCTCCACCTCCTCCCCTCCGCAGTGACAGCTTTGCTGCCACCAAGGTGTTCCCTTACTCCGAAGGGCCTTCAGGTCCAGCAAAGAGTCAAGGCAGATCTCAAACCTGCCTCCGATTTCAGAGCTCCAACCAGTTGCACCCCAACAAACTCTTCTCCCTGTCCAGCAGTGACATTAGTCAGTCTCATTACTCCCAACCACCTGCTCATCAGAGGCAGTACAGCGACGAAAGTCCCTTCTACCTGCAGACCAGGACTGCTCCTCCCACAAAGACCCAAAGTGTTGGAAGCTACTATTGCAGCCTCCAAGATCTGCCCACCAACGCTTTCAGCCGCAAACAGGTGCGACACTCCACAGCATTCATGGCAGGCGGTGCTGCAAACCCCAGCCTGGAGAGTGGGGGGCCCAGCAGATACTACGGCCCGGCAGGTAAACACCCGGCCCAGACTGCCGAGCACAAGGCCCGGCAGAGCAAATCAGATGGTTGGAGAGGAGAGACAGAGAAAGCTCACTGGATGAACAGTGAAACCAGCTTCTCAAGCGTTAAGGCGAAGTACTCTGGACCTCAGTCCCAGATGCCTTACGGTGAAAATAAGGAGCGCCATGTCGGTAATGGTCTTCACTATGAAAACCAGAGCTATGAGGTTTCTGCTCAAAGCCACAGCCCAGAAGCTCCACTGAAGGGACACTCTAATGATATGAAAAAGTTCTATCCAGCGCATCAGAATAATGACCACAAGCTTAGTCTTTTAAGACCACAAGACCCCTGGGTGCCTCAGGAAGATCACCGAATATCTCCCCTGAAAACTCCCCTTCTCCACTCCTTGGCCCAGGAGAGCAGGAGTCTAACTGAGAGACAACCGGCAGCTTCTACGATGTCTGCGACGTCCACTCAGGAGGATACCACCACCACCGGCAGTGGGAAACTGAATCGGCGCAGTGACCGTTACGCCACCACCCTTCGTAAAGAGATCCAGCAGAAGAGAGCACAGCTGCAGAAGAGCCGCAGCGCTGCAACCCTGACTCATGAGGCAGAGGACGACGATGCAGACGAGTGGAGATCCACGGAGACGTCTGCTTCCTCAAACACCTACAAGGATCATTTAAAGGAAGCACAGGCAAGGGTCCTCCAGGCCACCTCCTTCCAGAGACGAGACCTCGAGCCCCTGGGACCAGAGGGATCGGTCCTCAAAGCAGCCAGTGGACGCATTCGAGGTCGCAGGCACTTCCATCCAGCCAAGAGGACACATTCCGTCTCAGAGCCTGATAAAATGGACAAAGTAGGAGTGGAAGGAGAACCCCAAACCAGCTCGGATCCAGAGAGGAAGTTCTCTGAGACCAAACCAGCGTTCTCCAGGCCGGTGCTGAGGTCGAGTCCTAGTCCAAAACTTGATGAGACGAACAAACCAAAAGAGATGTTTCCCTCCAGAGATCCTGAGGAGACTCAGCAAACCACAGACCCCAACCAGCTGAGTCCTGGACACAAACAGGTCCTCCTGGAGCAGCAGAGGCTGGGTACCTTCGCTGAGTACCAGGCCACCTGGAGCAAGAAGAAGAAGTCATCAGACTCCAAAACCCAGGGGAGATATCACTCAGCGGAGAACATCCTTGATGCAAGCGAAGAGGAGACGGCCGCCTGCGTCCATGAGAGGTCCAGATCTTCCCCCTCTGCAGACTTTTACTCTCAGGTGACCTGGATCCTGTTTTTACAACGATTCATGAACAAGTAATGAAGCATCACCAACCAGTTCATGCTTTTTTATTCTGATACGTTTTTCTTGCAGAATATTCCCTCTCAGTGGAGAGATCCTGAAGATCAGCAGAACAGTTTCTCCACCAGGTGAGCTTCACATTTCTTTGTTTCATAACATCATCAAAGGAAAAAAGTTCTTGTTGAAAGGAAAGAATCTCTCTGATGTTCCTAACTTTTATTTTTCAAGAACTTTCTGCTCTAAGAATGAATAAAAATCAGAATTTTCACGTGAACTTGGAAGGTAATTGCTGTGTGAGAAAATTCAGTGTAAGGAGAGCAGAAATAAGTTTCTCCTGATTTTCTGTGCTGCTAAAATTGGAGAGAACAGGATCTGCAGGGTGGATAAAACTCCACCCAGGTTCACAAAAGCATCCGTGTGGAGAGTGTATCAGTGTAACCCTGAGCTGCTGTGGATACAGGACTCTTATGATCAGCGTCTTTGCTAAATATTGAAATGAATCTGTATCATTTTCTCTTTTGTTGAGACGCTGGGAAACCTTTCAGAGTTCAGCCTCGTTTTTCAGGATGCTTCACAGCAGCAGGTGTTGGGTTCAGCTGAAATTCCTTCTGCCTGATGTTACACCTCAGTTTTAGTCAGAGAGGATTTTCTGCAAACATTAGGAGTGACTTCCAAACTAAAACTGTCATCTTTAAAGGTTTTTCTTTCCCAGTGACCCAGTGAACTTGTCCCAATATCATGAACTAAAAAATGTCTCAGTATTTTAGCTTCTATCTGTTTTAAGGACATTTAAAGATGATATTTTGCTCTTAAGTTAACTGGAATTTAAATGTTGATTTGCTCCTGAAATCTGAGGCCCAGATTTACCGACGGGTTGTGAACTTTTTACCGGTTTAAAGTAGGACTTTACAGATTTGTCTAATTCTCAAATCCCTCACAAAGGGAGACATGTGCTTCAAACTTTGCTGCCAGCTAAACGTCTCTTTGTTCTGCTGTAGTTTGACCACATTTAAACCTTTATTTATTAATGTAAATTACTGTCTGGGCAAAAAGCCTTCGATTCTCATGGAGCGCTGCTGTTTGCAACGTCCTGTTGGTGTGAAAGATTTACTGAAAGCTTGTGGTAAACGTGTCTCAGTCAAAAGTCTAATTTACAAACTGAGCCAGTGAACACATTATTTTACTTAATTTCAATCAGCAGATTAAAATTCTTCTGTGGTCTAAGCAGCTCTAAAGAAAAACATTTAATTAGCAAGTGTTTTTCAGCAAGTTCTGAAAAAAAACATCCTGTCTGACTCATGGCTTGTTGTTCCTTTTCTCTTTTCAACCAATTTAAAACATAAGTATTTGAGTTAAATCCCAGTTTTATTTGTCGTACTGGAAGTTTCTAATATTACAGACGAAATAACTCCGACACACTTCTTCTTCTGCAACAAACCTAAACAAAAACTGTTGTTTAGTGTCTGAAATGATGGTCCTTTGGTCATCACTTTGTTGGTATTTTTCACTGAAAAGTTTGTTTTGTGTCGATACAACTCTGGTTCATCCCTTGAGTTTAGGAGCCGTTTTATGTCCGAATGATTCATGGATGAGAGGTAAAAATGAAAAACGTTCCTCTGAAACTGAGTTAAAAAGCAGCCAAAGTCTGCAGAAACGGAGATCTGCTGATCGAGTCCTCTTTAAAGATTATAAGAACATCGAGCTGCTTGGAAGGAAAACTTTTTTTTTTAATGAAGGATGACTCAAGACTTCTGCACAGTCCTGTAAATCCAGAAAATATTTAAACGTTTTGAAAAGGACAAATTTTAATTATCTGCATCAGTTTGAAATTCTCTCTTCTTTACAAGATAATAAAAACGCACATGCATTAAATGGATCTCTGATAATTGCTTTAGTTTGTACATGCAGAAGGTTTTCTGTTAGAGGATGTAGAAGATTGTGAGTCCTTCAGGTACTGATGAGCTGTATTTGGATCTGCAGAGAAAAGGCAGGGAGCAGGTCGTCTGACCACAGCCCACAGTCGGGCATGTCAGTCCCCAGGAACGAGGGGGTTGTCCCAGGCCTCCCTGACCACAGGACCAAACCCGACCCGGCCGGTCCGACCCACGCCACACTCTCCGCTGGTCGTCGCAGCGCCAGCCCCAACCCTGACTCCCAGCAGCCACAAACCCAGAGCCTGCTGCCACCACCCAGGCCCCATTTAGGTCCAGAAACCACATCCTCCTCCCAAGAATTCCTCACAGGCGCCCAGTTGGACCCGGCAGCACTCCAGCCTCTGTCCAGCTCTGGTTCTGACAGTCAGAACCATGCAGCTGCTGGCCCCGCCCCGCCCAGTTCTCCCAGCCTCAACGCAGAGTCTGGACCCGACCCTGAGGAGGAGAAGGAGCAACCAGAACCACCTTCTGCTTCCTCCTCGTCCTCCCTGACAGCCGGTGGAGCTCGGTCTCCCTCGCCGCTGTTCGTGCCCCTCAGGCTGACCGACAGGCCGCCGGCGGTGTCCCTGCAGGATGACTCACAGCGCAGGTAAGCAGCTTACCTGGGGATCTTCAGATCTCCTCACCGCCCGGTGTTACGTAAAGCTTCTGTTCAGCAGAAGATACTTTCAGCTTTCTGTAAACAGCTTCAGCAGAACACAAACAGGAGACAAAAACTTTACAGTTTTTAGCTGAAACTGCACATTTTAAAGACATAAATGAAGAAAAGTATCAGTTGTTGAGTCACTGAACCAGAAGGGTCTTAAAATGTAAAATATGAAGACAGAGTTTAGTTTAAATTTCCTCTGCAGCCTGAAACAAATTGAACAGAAGGCTGTAATTATGTTAAAACCACATGTGACCTTATATTTCCATAGAGGTTTAAAAGTACAAATCCCTCTCTAATTTAAACGGGTCTAACTTTTTTAAAGCAGCTTTTAACCTTTGTTTGGGCAGAAGTTATCAAGCTTCAGCTTCAGTTTTAGTAAACGTGAAATGTTTAAAGTAACACAGGGACATTTGAAGTACTTCATGGCATTAAAATGTCTGAATTTTCTTGTACTAACAGTTTTAACAGTTAGGAAAAACATTGTGGAAAGAGTTTTAAGAATCTTCTTTTACTTATGACAATAAAAATTAATTTTGTTTTTAACGTAAACTAAACCAAAATGCTAAAACAGTGTATAGAAAAGTCTGATTAATGAGCTCGTTAACCATTTTTACCAGCAATGACTTTAAGTAATTAAAGTTTTTATTTTCTGTATGTTCTTATTTCTCTCACATTATTCTCAAAGCATATTTCTGTCCTGTCGTGACCTTTGACCTTTAACCTGCTAACTGAGGCCTGTAGAATCTAAGATGGCGCTCATTTCCCTGAGCACTGCACGGTCTGACCTTCGGGGTGAATTTGCTGTACGCTCCTGGTTTGATTGGCAGTGAATAATCTGTGTTTCTGTAGAACGATGGACTCCAGATAGTTTGGTAATGACCTTTGACCTTTGATCCTGATCCAGGTCAGAAGAAGAACCTCCGGTCCCGGCAGTGATGGATGTGAGGAGTCCAGTGAAGAAGGTTCCCATCAGGATCGTTGACAGCTCAGATAGACAGGGACAAGTCGGCCTGCATCAGAGCAGCGAGACCTGCAGCCACGTCTCGGCTCTGAGGACCACAGAGGACCCAGCTTCACCCCGGATCTTCACCTCCCCCCAGGAACCAGACCAGGAACCGGACCAGGAACTGGAGCAGGAACCGGAGCAGGAACCAGAGCTGAGTCAGGAGTCCTGGTCCGCTGGTGACCTGCACCTCGAGGACGAGGCCAAGAGAGAAGAGCTGGCCCGGGACATCATGGGTAAAGACAAGTCTCTGGTGGACATCCTGAACCAAAGCGGAAGGAGGACCACCATGGACCTGATGGAGGGGCTCTTCCCCCCGGAGGAGAAGATCCTGGAGGGGGCCCAGCAGAGGAGGAGGGCGTCTGCAGGGTCCAGACTGCCCACCTCAAACAGGTGGGACCTTTTAGCAGAGAAACAAAGGCTTGCTGCTTATCAGAACTTTATATTTTTACTTTTTGCAACATAATTTCCACAGAAACAGCAAACAGTTAGTCTCCTGAGTTCTTCTTGAACTGAGGAAGCACTAACTGAGTTTATCAAAAAGCTGCAGAATGATTTATTTAGTTTGAAAACTTCTGACAGCCAGCTACATTTTTATATAAAAACCTCCTTAAACCAGAGCTGTGTGTGAAGTTCTTATGAAAACGTTATTTTTGAATCATTTTACCTTCCTGTATTCTCAGGAAATGTCAGATATTTCTAATGTCCAGTTTTAGCTCTTATTATAAAAACCAAAATTTAAAAGTAATTTACTGATAAAATTAAAAAAAAACAAAATAAAATACCAATGATCAGATTGAACCAGGGTGTAGTCTGCCCTCTGGTGGACAAAAGTTACAATTACACCTTTTCCAGTTTTAATGAGCTTTTCTAATCACTTTTATTTTTTACAACAAATATTTTATTCTCTGGTTTCAGTTGGCAACTTTTAAATAGTATTTATTGACATTTTTTATAAACATCTTTTGAGTTAATTTTAAATATCCCTCCTTTTGTTTTTATTACTTCAATAGATCTAAATTTTATTTTGTTTTGTGAGAAGGAGATCATGTACTAAAAGTTGTTTTTAGGTAAGAAGTGTCTTTACCAGTTCTACCAGTTTATAACTCATATTAACTTTATGTGTGTGTGTGTGTCAGGAGGGAGGAAGAGGATCTGTCTTCATCAGCCGCAGCCTCACTGGTCCCCAGCTCCTCTTATTACAACACATCTGCTCCCAAAGCCGAGCTCCTCATCAAGATGAAGGACATGCAGGAGCAGCTGGAGGAGCAGGACTCGGAGGACGAGCTGGATGTGGACCTGGCCAGTAAAAAGGTAGAACCTGTTCTTTTTCCGCTGCACATGATGCTCTGCAGAACACTGGCTGAGAACTCTGAGAACTTGGATTTATTGTAAAAAAAGATCTGGTCTTCGTTGTCCTCTTCAGCAAGAGTTGATCTCCAGCCTGGCGAGGAAGCTGGAGGTGCTGCGGGAGGCGCGGCAGAGCCTGCAGGAGGACGTGGAGGACAACGAGGCTCTGGGTCGGGAGGTGGAGACCACCGTGCAGCGGCTCTGCCAGCCCAACCAGCTCGACAAGTTCCGCATGTTTGTGGGTGACCTGGATAAGGTGGTGAGCCTGCTGCTGTCGCTGTCGGGACGACTCGCCCGGGTGGAGAACGCCCTCAACAGCCTGGAGGACGACGCTCCGCCAGAGGAGAAGGTAACTGATCACGTGAGGTGACCACAAGCCATGTTTTATGACAAAACGCTAAAGAAAATGTGTGGTTTCTAAAGTTACATCAGCTTGTTCAAACGGGAAACAGAACGATTGAAACTCGACGGTGAATTTATTGGAGGGATTGTTAGAAAGGTCTCCTAAAGTCTAAATCTGCTTTCAGAGGAAACTGTCGGTTTACAGACAGGATGTGTGATTTGATGTAAGGATGAAGAGCCAGCTGAAGAAACTGGTTCACTGATGAAATGATTTATTCCTCACTGCTGAGTAATCACTTCTCCGTCCTCCGTCAGCGAACCCTGACGGAGAAGCGTAAGCTGCTGATGAGGCAGCACGACGACGCCAAGGAGCTGAAGGAGAACCTGGACCGCCGCGAGCGTCTGGTGTCCAGCATCATGGAGGAGCACCTGGAGGCAGAGAGCCTGGACGACTACAGGCACTTTGTGAAAATGAAGTCGGCGCTCATCATCGAGCAGCGAAAGCTGGAAGACAAGATGAAGCTGGGCGAGGAGCAGCTGAAGTGCCTGATGGAGAGCCTGCCGCTGGGATCGAGAACCTGATGGAGAGTCCTTGTTGAGTTTGTCTTAGTTTAGAGCTCAGATCAAGCTGCTGTTTGTCAAAAATTATTGCAACTCTTAGAAGTTTTTACCAAAAACATACAAGATGTTGAGGAGAAATCAGATTCAAACCAGATTTCTTCTTCAAGTTTTAAGACGACTGTTTGTGACGTTTGAAGAGCAAAACTGGGAGAGTGAAGATGCAGAAAGCAATTTTTCTCTGCCTGGAGGACTTATTTATTCAAACATCTGCAGTTTATGGAGTAATTTAACTCAGAGTTTCTCTTTTATTCTGCAGAGTAGAAAAATCTGGAAGCTGTAAAAGATCCAGGATATTTTTAATGTGTCAGACAGAAAAATCATACATAAAAAACATGTTTTTACTCTTTTTTTTGTTGAATTGTTCTTAATTTAAAGCAACAATAGACCCAGTTGATCCTGTTGTTCTGGGTTTAAATCAACACGACGGAAACATGAAGCCGGCTGAAAAACAAACGAATCATTTCATGTTCCTGACTTTCTTCTCTGCTTCTTCCACTTTTTATTGTTTCTGTTGATCTCTGGCTGGATGTGTTTAATTATCACCAGGTGATTTTATTATATATTTGTAGTAATTTATTGTAGCCTTTTTAAAGACGTGTAAATTTGTTCTTCTCTTCAAGCCGGTGATGAAACTTTAAATCAGGTTTAGTTTTAAGTGTTTTGTTCAGAAACGTTTGTGCAAACGGAAGAGAAATAATTAAATTTAGAAGTGAAACCTGTTCCTGTTAGGGTTAACTGGACGCGAGCTGCTTGTTTTCTGCTCGTTTTATTTATTTTTTACTTCATTTAAGCTGCTTTTATCTGAAGCTGGTTGAAGCGTTGGCACTTTAGCCTTCTTGTTTTGCTCGACGCAGATGTGCCTCCTGTAGCTGCCATCTCTGCTTTCTCAACATTTTAAAGGCATTAAAGTGAAAACACCAAACGCTGCAGACGAGTTTCCTCGTTTTTTGTGAAAGAAGAATCACGGCTTGTGTCACAAAATCAAATCAGATGTGATTTTATTTAATTTTTTTTAACTCATTTCAATCAAAACAAACATCTTTATCCAAGCTGCAGTTTTGACGTTTCTGTTGATAAATGAGCAAAAATACAAGATATTTGCAGCAATCTTCTCATTTTTGACTAATTGTGTCTTTTTCATGATTTAAAACCTGATAATTGTTTCCACAGATCACTCACTTTAAGGTTTTAAAGTTGTTAAAGTTCACGTGACGTTTCGAAGGCTTCAGTTTCTGATTCTCTTTGGTTGATCCTACAAACCGGACCAGAACGAACCCAAACCACAGGAAGCCGTCCTCGGACACGGAGTCTGGTTTCCATCTCTTTACCTGCTGATAAATAATACTTCAAGTCCAACATCAGCAGGTTTAACCTCTCATTCTTCCTCCTGATGTTTTCATTCAGGGAACTTTTAAAAATCCCTTCAGAAACTGAAGGATGGACCTGATCGTCTCAGGGTGGAAAATCCTGACCATAAAAAGTCATTTTTAATTAAAATGTTGTGTTTTTGCTCCTCCTAAGATCATCTTTAGGTTTGACCTTTGAAACAGATAAATATAGTTACTGTTTGAACCGTTTGGTTTGTTTTCAGCGAAGCAGGAAGAAAAAACTAGAATCTAAAACCAAACAGGTTCTTCCTGTTAATTTAAATATTAAACGTTTCTCACTTCTGTTTCTGCCCTGATGTATTTTACAGACATTTATGTCCCAGAGAAGAGAATAACTTTACTTTTTCAGAAGAAGAAGATCCTCGTTAATAATTAAGAGATGTTTATTTTTAAATAACAGCAGATTTTGATTTAATCCACGTAAAGCTGTCAGGTTTATAAGCTTTTCTGTTCACAGTTTTTAATCAACATTTATTTTGCCTGATTTACTGAAGTGTTTCTGTTTAAAACCTGAAACGATCCGGCGGCGCCTCCATCCGAGTTTCTATCCATCAATCATTGACAGGAACAGGAAGTGTGGAGCCGTTTGAGGGAATAAAAACCTTCCTGTTCAACATTCAGCCGCTCCACAGACAAACCTTCAGGTACGTAACCAAACCTCATCGTTTGTGAAGAAAGTTTCATCGTTTTAAAAGCAGCTAGATAAGCTTTATCCTAAAAACTTTATATGACTTCATGCTGAAACGTTAAAACTAAAAACTGCTTTGTTGTTTTTAACTTCCTGTTGTTCATTTTTATGCTTCCTCTTATTGTAAAGATTTAATAACTGATAAATGTAACCTTTATATTATAATAATTTAGATAAATATTCAGTTGTTTCAGTAGGATTAAGCCTTTACTTGTTGTGATTCGATTTAAACACTTTGTGTGTAAAAATACTCCTCATAAAACAAACCGGAATGAATTCACTCTTTTATTTAAAAGAAACAAACAAAGAATTAAACACAGAAGAATGGACTTTATCTTGAAATATTTATTTAAAATGTAATAAAAGCTGGAGTTTAAGTAAAGCTGATGATTTTCACAGATTAATAACATTGGGGGGGGGGCTGTGTCTCTGAATGATTATTTTATATCTCTTCAAAGTTCATTTGTGATTTTTTTGGGTCTAATTTTGATCTCTGTAGTTGTTCTGATATTTTTGTTTAAAATAGATCTCAGATTAAATTATAACCTGAGCTCTAATCATCTAAACAGTTTAATAAAACATTTAACACATGAGCAGGAACAACAACAGTGAGTTAATGTTTATTTTCCTGCAGGTGAGGAGATAATCCAACCTTTCCTACAATCACTCCATGTTATCAAACCTTTAACAGTCAGGTAAATGTTTCCCTCCACGCCTGGTTCTGCTTTCTGATGTTTTACCTGTTTAATGTGAAATGTTGGAAGGTTTGTGCTGCAGTTAATGAACATGTTTGTTTCCTGTCTCAGTGTGTGTGTGTGAGTTAACACGAAGGTGGCCGATCAGCTGACACCATGACCCTGACAGAGGCCACACCTTCCCCCGGGCTGTGACCTCAGGATAGGGCTGAGGACTCACCTGCAGGTCTGAGGACTCACCTGCAGGGCTGAGACCCCCATGGCCCCTCTGCCATGACCTACCTGGCTCACACGGCCCACTCCCAGTTCGGAGCCCTCTGGCTGTCCCTGGTGGGCTGGACCCTGACCTGCATGTCCCTGGGACTGGTCCAGTGGAGGGAGTGGCAGGTTTCTGACAGGAAGGTGGTCACCTCGGGTGTGGCCTGGGTGGGGATCTGGAGGGCCTGCTTCAACAGCTACACTGAGGTGAGCGAGGGCTTCAGGAACATGCACTGCAGGTCCATCCGGCTGCAGGAGGCCTCCACGCCCCCGGAGATCGCAGCAGGTCAGGTCCTCATGCTCCTGTCTCTGCTGGTGGGCCTGTGTGGGAACGCCGGAGGGGTCTGCGCCATGAGGAGCGCCTACTTTGGGCTGGGGAAGAACTCCTCCATCCGACTGGGTTTCATCAGCACCGGGGTCCTGTGCCTGCTGGCTGCTGTGCTGTCGCTCGTTCCTCTGGTCTGGAACCTGAGCTCAGTCGTGACAAATCAGACCATCCGGTTCCCCCCCGAGTTTAAACTTCCTCCGGCGCCGGACTCCCAGAGGGTGGGCGGCGGCATCAGTGTGGGGGTCGTGGGCTCAGTTCTGATGGTCGTGTCTGGGGTTGTTTTCTGTTCCTACAGGTTACCAGAGAGGCCTGAACCTGGGAGAGAACAGCTGCATCCGAGCCGCTCGTCCCCGTCAGAACCGGAGAACCTCCGGGTCGTGAGCTCCACGGGAAGAGACAACCCAACCTTTGAGATTCAGGAGTTCTTCTGAAAACCATCAGAGCTCATCTACCTGCGTTATTTATCTCACCCCTGACAGGTTTAATAAATGTTTTACCCTCAGGGAGGAGAGAGGGAGTCATTTCCTGACAGGAAACATGTTTGATGTCTTCAGGCTTCAGCAATAAAAGACTGATAACAGCTCAGCCACTGTTTTAACGAGGATGAAACTGTTGTAGCAAAATGAATTTAACATAATCGACTCAGTGGAAGTGAACTCGTTCCTGTAGCAGCTGCTCCCTGCACTTTTTAAAAGATGTTTCCTGTTTTTTTGTTTGTTGTTTTCTTACCTCAGCAGCAGAAACTGACAGATTTTTGTTTCCCGTCTGTAATCTTTCTGTTTTGTTGCCTTTTCAATGTGATTATAAGTAATTCTACAAAACTTTTAAATAGTTGTTAGAAAAATATAAATGTAAGGTGCGTCCATATCTATTAAACACCTCCTTCCTCTCAGATTTATGAAGTTTCTTTAAAATCATCAAACCTCTGAAACTTCAGGCTCATCTTCAGCAACAAAACAGGTTTCTTTATATTTTGTTCGTTCAACTCTGAGCAGTTTCCCAGTCCATCCCCTCAGCATGATGCTGCCTCCACCGTGCTTCACTGTAGGGATGGTGTGGTCAGCATGATGAGAGGTGGTTTGTTTCCTTGATGTTTCTCCTCCATGAAGCTCAGCTCTGAGCAGCAGATCCTCCATGTCTCAGCTCCATCAGGGTGATCTTTGTCCTCCTGGACGTCCCTCTGAGTTCTGGTGGACGAGCCTCTGTGGGGACATCATCTTTCTGTTTCCTGGTCTGTGCTTCTCCACAGCTCTGTGTGGACAGGTCCTTGGTCTTTATGCTGCCTCTTGCTTGGCGTCAGCTGGTGTTGGTTCTGGAGGCTGACAGAACCGGTGAGCACAAACCGGGACCAGCTGGGTCTTGGATCCTCACAGGTGGATCTGATTGGACTGATTACCTGCTTTCAACAGAGAGGAGGTGAAAACTTATGCACACATCACTTCTCTGTTTCATGTCTTTCTTTGGGAATATTTAACGTCATTAATCTGAGGTAGTTTTGTGGAATTATGACTTATAATTAAAATTTTAGGTTCTGAGGCAACATAATGGATTATTGAGAGGGGGTGAGTACTTCTGCAGCTCCGAGCTGATTTCTTTCCTTCATTTTCACATATTTCTGTACGAGTTCTTACAGATACTTTCCTTTGAGTTTGATTGTTGCAAAGAGAAAGATTTCTTTAATTGATCATAATTGTGTTGTTTAATTTACTTCCTTAATTTTGACAAAATTAAAAAACTTGACAATAGGCTTAAATTTATCACAATTTAATGATTTAGCTCTTTCCAAATTAAAAGCATGTCAGGAGTTTGGTAAAGAATAAAACCTTAAATATTTTAATAAAAAATAAAACAAATGTTTTATATTCCATGTTTAAAAGTTGCTTCACACAATAAAACATGAGCAGAGCTTTTTTTCTTTAATATTTTATTCAAAGAAAAAAAAACAGTTTCAAACCATCTGCATCAAAGTTCCTCTGGTGATGACGTCTGAAGCCACTTCTTACACAAAATAAATACTTTAAAGCTGGAAAAATCCAATACAGATCATATTAAAAGGGCTGGTTTTGATATTTTTTATTGCATGCATCTCTGGGAATAAACTCATCAGTTTTTAAACCTCCTCGATGCTTCAGGTCCTGGGATCAACTCGATGAGTGGCAGTGGAGGCAGCTGATCCCAGACCTGCTCAGGCCAACATAAACCAGGTTTAAATTCACCCGTCAGACATTTAACTGTTTAATTTCAGCTCGTATCAATCAGCGTTTAAAGTCGGGGACCTCACAGAATAAGAAATTTTATTCCAAGGACAAAAAGAAAAGCTTTAAAAGAAACGGAGAATATTCTGTTTTTATCAAACTGCTGAATTATCTGCTTTAAAATATCTTTTGTCAGCAAGAAAAGTGTTTTATATATACTTTAACATTACAGAATGAAGATTTTACACCTCGTTCAAACATATAATACTGAGCACAACATATACAAGAAAAGCACAATTAAAAAAAAGAATAAAATGTCAACTGTGACTGTTTTGTTATTTTATCATTTCACCCGGGTGCTGCTCTTCAGTCGTGGCACAGAGGCTGAAAATGATTTAAATCCACAGAAACATTTCGTCACACTGCTTTTCCACCGTCTGAGCACAAAGTGACACAAATCTGAATGCCCTGAATAAAAATATAAAACAACTCGTCCTCCTTTCCTAAAGAGGAACAGAGTAACTACAAAACCTGGTTTTAAATGAGCGAAACGATGCAGTTTATCAAATAAAGACTTACAGCAAAGCCGGAGAACTAAAATATCATTATTTACTGAAAACATCCTTGATGGTAAAAACAGAAACACACTCTGGTTCTGATGAAAACTACCTGTTTATTACAAAGAATGGCAACAACGAGGGTCCTTTAATAACTGTGACCACTGTGATTGTTCTGCTTTAAACAGCAGCGAACCCAAACACCTGACCAACCTGCGTCCAATCACAAAGCAGCTCCTGTCAGACCAGGTCTGAAGGAGGTCAACCCAAAACTCCACGTCCTGAAAGCTGAAGCAGCTCGAAGCAACATATTCCTTTTTGAAATGAATTTTAGACAAACCAGTAACTCGGAGAGATACTCTCTGAGATATAATCCAAAGCATAACTGGAGTAAAACCCGAACCCTGCTGACAGTTTGGCTCTCTTCTCTGCTTCCTTCACCTTCATTCAAAACATTTAATCTGCAGCATCTTTAGGAAACAACAACCAAGCCCTGCAAGACCAGTGATATGAGAAATTCAGTTTCCTGTTACCAAACGTGGCTCAGCTGAACACTTAAAAGAACGATTGTTTACACACCAAACATTTTCAGCTCTGACTTTCAGAGAATAAAATGATTCTGTTTTTATGTTGACAGACACTTTAATTTAAACCCTGAACAAATGTTTGTAGGTTTGATTTACGTTCTGCTTTGGAGCATTTTTTACAAGATAAAATTTCCACCTTTTGACAAAAAACAAATGCAATAAAAGAGCGGAGATGAAGCAGAGGATTGTCCGTGTGAATCTGGGTAAGAATGATGCTGTTTGACGACATGAGCGTCCCTGCAGTCCATCCGCCGCCCCGCTCTCACACCTGGAAGCCCAGTTTGAGTCCATTTAGATCCAGATGGTTTGAAACTGAACAAAATTACATTCATACAAAACAAAATAAAAAATAAAAAAGTGAAACAAAGACTGGAAAAAAATGCCGGAGGTTTAATCGTTCCAAAATCCACCGGTCTGTTCTTGATACACCTCGATGACGTCTTCGTCCTCCATCCCCAGCTGTCGACACACAGCAGACAAACGGGATTTTAGATCCTTTTAAATATTCTCCCTACTTTAAACACGCTGCAGAAATAAGATGCAAACAAAAGCTTTCTGTCATGTAGCTAACGCTCATTTGTGCCTTCAGTTATTTTTTATTAATGGAAATCATCCTTGTGCTTCATTTAGGGTTCCTGATGCAGCAGAGATGACCTAAACTCTGAGATAATAAGCATGATTATAAAATACACCACAGCAATCTGGACACACAGGTTGGTTTTGTGTTTGGAGTGTCAGTGTGTGTAAAAACAAACGTGTGTGTCTGAAGCAACAGGATGGGGCGATGAAGCAATGACAGACATGTTTACCTCTTTCGGAGTTTGGTTGTCTGCGATTCTCTGTCCCTCGAACAGAAA
This sequence comes from Kryptolebias marmoratus, assembly GCF_001649575.2. Classification (NCBI taxonomy): domain Eukaryota; kingdom Metazoa; phylum Chordata; class Actinopteri; order Cyprinodontiformes; family Rivulidae; genus Kryptolebias; species Kryptolebias marmoratus. The sequence continues at coordinate 5,013,029 of NC_051452.1, read as the reverse complement.
CCTTAGCGTGCTCGCAGGGACGCCCTGGAAGAGCGACAAACAAAACAGAAGAGTCACTTTGATGCTGTTCAGGTTTATCGGCTTAAGGAAACCTATTTAACATTTCCTCATGCTTCAGATGTTTTAGAACGGTGGCATTTCTCTGAACTTTGAGGGCAAAGACTCAATCTTCCATCATTCAGAGACAACAAGCAGCCGAGGATGTACCTGTCTCTGGCTGTAAGACTCTTTCAGCTTCTTTAGATGTGTCGTCATTTTCACCTTAAAGTGTATTTCACTGCTGTCCTGTGACAAAAAAAGGCAACAGCAGCATTTGTAACGTTTACAAAAACATCATTATTGTTCTAAGATTTTAATAAAGGGCAGACACAATGAAGCATGCAGCAGGTAAGACCAAAAACTGGGGGAAAAAACCCACAGAGTCAAACATAATGATGCTAAACAGTGGTTTCGCTATTCCTAGAAATCTAATTTATACTTTGAAAACAAAACAACAGCTTAATTGATTAATCTTTATAAAACAGAGTGCCATCAGCTAATTATCGTACTTATTAAACACAAGCTTTCCTGCAGGTTATGAAAACAATAAAGGCATTATTCAGTTATTTCTGAAAGTATGTAATCACAGGATTATCCAAAGCTCATTAAGTCCAGAATATTTAGGAACAGACAGGGAAACACATCAGTAATCCCTGTTAAAACCTACCTGACCGATCACTTTTAGTTTTATATACTCTCCATCTTTCTTATCGCCCCCATCTTGACTGGATGGTTTTGTCTCCTATAAAAACAGAAACAAACAGAGGAACACACACACTTAGAAAGGCCTGAGTGTGTGTTTGGTTTATTTCCTCAACAGTGATACCCTCACATCTAAACCATTCTGTGTCCTAATGTTGGCAGGCACTGTTGCTGTTGAGCTTTACCTAAAATAAAAGCAAATCTAAGAGTTAACAGGTAAACAAGCTGTTAGTTTGAGGCCTAAAGCTACATAAGCTAACTGTTAGCACGCAAACCAGGAGCGATGAAGCCACAAAAACACCGATTTCTACTTTTTTAAATCGTTCTGACAGAATATTTGTTATTATTCTCAAACATTTATGACTTACCGTGTCTGACATATTTGTTTTCTCTGTGACTTGTGCGAAATTCCCTAACAATAGATGTAGCGTTAGCTTTCCGCTGCAGCTCTTGTTTGATGTTATGAGGACATCAGCCGGAAGTGACGGAATGAAGTTGTTTCAAAATAAAAGCACCTCTAGCGTAAACAAAACAACTTTATTTTGTGTGCCTCTCAAACGAACACATGTGGGAAGGAACAACAAACACACGATATTGGAAAATTATATAATAAATCTACTTTTAGTCAAACTGCAGTCCTCTAGTAACTACCACTTTGAATGTTAACCAAATTATTAGAACAATTATAACACTATGCTTAGTCAAAAGAAAAGTTTATTTCATGACAATGAACTAATTTTTTTAAAACATTTTTGAAATAAATCATATATTTACTATATTTATTAGACAAATTTTGCATTTCAATGGAGCAAATATAAATCTTTTTATATCTTCATAAAAAATGTTTTTCCTGTTTTCTTGTATTTGGATCTGTCTTACATTTGCATTTTGTCTTTTTATGTAATAATGTAGGACTTTTGCACAGATTACCTGCAGATAAACATGATCTTGAAATAATGACTCAGATAAAGCTGGATATAATCTGACTGAACTGAATTTGAATTAATAAAACTGAATTTAATTATATTGTATTAAATTGGAGTAAAAATGCATCGTGACTGAGTTGGAATAAGTTGGAGGATATCTGTTTTAAATGTCATTATAAAATCAGATTAAACTGGATTATAGGTGGAGGACAATGACCTGGATGTAAAGGTAATATAATTAATGTTTAGTTGGAATTAATGTAATAAAAGCAGGACATATCTGTACTGAAATATAATATATTAGTCTGTTAGAATTATCTAGTTATGCTTTCTTGTTGTTAAAGTGCACTCAGCAGAATTTTTGTGAATTATCATTATATAAACTGAATAAAATCTGTTTCCTAAGACATGGCATACAGTTTATTTTTATGTGTTCACTCGATTATTTGTTTATTTATTCAATTTACAATTAACATGTTTACAAACACGCTGTAAAAATCCCAAAAGAGAACTTTGGAACTGTCTTAAAGCTCCCAATAAATACATTAGATCGATTTTTAATGTTTATTTATTGTATTTTTGACATAATTTGACATGAATCTGTTTTTGATGTACTGCTCCAATCAGGTTAGGGGTTAAAAGTAGTCAAGTAGGGCAAAGTTAGGAGCGCACCTTCCGGTTACTGCAGTTAAAAATAAAACGCTGACCGTTTCCTTCCCTTTAAATAGGCGACTCTGTGCTTTTATTTTATCAACTCGATCTCTGACTTCCGGTGCTGTTCTAGCCGCTAGCTCGATGCAACTGTGGGTCAACAGCGAGCGAAGCTACAATCAAACCAGGGCGCATAGCACAACAAAATGAGAGCTGTCGGTTGAATTAGCGGTTGTTACCGTCGCACAGACACGGGGGCAGCACGCAGGACTCGATATTTTCTTGTCACTTCCCCACCGGAGAGAGCCTGCGGGCCAAACCGACGGCTATCGGGCCTCCTCGTCGTGGCCCAGCAAGACTCGAGTGAAGTTGGAAGCGTTCAGCCAAACTTCTGCTTTCTCCGGCGGCTGTCCGCGGGGCCCGGGGCTCCTGTCGCCGGCCCTGTGGATGAGGGAGTGAATCAGGGTCCAGCCGTCCCGCAGGTGAGAGGAGACTGAAGTCAGAAACGGGCTCACATCGTTTATTGTCGGTTATCCTGGTCGTGCAGCGGAGACGAGCTCTGATTAGCTCTGCGGCTAAAACTTAACTTTAGCATGATTAGCTCGGTAACTTCCCTGGCCTGACGGCTAACTGGGCTCGTTTGACGTTTTTAACTCAGCTTCCCATTCCAGCTGTTCATATAATATATATAACACAATAAACTGGGTTTTTAAATCACATGTCAGGATAGCGAATGATTTATTTAAGTATATATCGGCATAGTCTGTGATGTAGAAATTAGCTAGCAACAGTTGTTAGCTTCCGGGGGATTAAGTTTAATTAAATGTCTTCTAAAAATTAAACTTGTAGTTATAATGTATTTATGAACTGATGCCTAATAAACTGTTATAATTTAATACAGATAGTGCTTCTCTCTATGCTTCTGCTTTATTTAAACAGATAAAACGTAACATTTCTTACATTTAGCTTCAGTTTTTTGTCTTTGCAACATCTTTTCTTCTACAATGTTGCTCTCAGGTTAGTGTGTGAGTGAATGTCATGTAACTGCACAAACCCTTGTTTTTACTGAGTTATACTTCTATTTTGACATGTTTGCATTCAGTAAACTTATCCTGAAACAGATTTTCTACAAACATATGAAACTTTCTCTCTGAATTATACCAGAGGATCTTTGAATGTGTCAAAGCAGATGCCTAAAAACAGGCTAAAGATCTGAGCTGTTTGATGGAAATCATAATCAGACTGAAGGCTTTGTTTAAAAGTCATTACAAATCCTAAATGCTGAAGCAGTTTGTTAAAACGACGAACTCTGCTTCTGTTTTTATGGGAATTCAGACGTCAGATATATAACTGATCGTTTCTCTGTGACCGCCTCTATAAAAGCTGAAGTCCCGTCAGTTTCCTGCTCTGGAGCATCCAGGTGTGTGTCAACGCAACGCCAGGGTGGAAAGACATCAGCAATGACCTCAGAGGGGCAGCTTTTGCTGCCTGTCAGTCTAGAAAGGGTCAAAGGTCATTCCAGGCTATCTGGAGTCCATCGTTCTACAGAGAAAGATTATTCACAAGAGGAGACATTTAAAACAGAATCAAACCAGGAGTGGCAGAAGATTCACCCCGAAGGTCAGACTGTGCAGTGCTCAGAGAAATGAGCTCCATCCCAGCTTTAGTTAGCAGGTCAAAGGTCATGTCAGAACAATTAGAGGAAGATGAATTAGTTATGAGTCACTGTGTTTAGAGCACGGTGGTGGGGGGCTGATGGTTTGGTCTCCTCTGCAGACCGAAGGATCTGGAGTCAGATTTGAGGCCGTCTGTCTGACAGCTGATCTGGGGCCAGATTGAGTTTTGTAACGAGACAGATCAGCTGCTCTGAAATGGATCAGAGGAAGCCTGCATCGACTGGACTCCATGTTTTCTTCTTAAACAGAATGTCGGAGCAAAGATGTCCCGTTGTTGTTTCCTTCTGACTCAGTCTGATCACAGATCTGCTGATCCGTCAGCGGCTTCGTGCTTTTTAACCTGTGTCCACATCGAATCTGCACGGTGTGATTTCTGCTGTTCTGTGTTGCAGGAGAAAGGAATCCCTTTGATGGGAGAATCCTCCCTCCTGGCCTCCTGGGTCAATCGCAGTGCCATGATGATGGGTACGTGTGTAAAATAATGTTCCTGAGTCTAACTTTAAATAATCTCTTCCCCCCTCATGAACAATGGCTCTTTGATTATTGTTTTCATCCTCTTCTGTTATTTGTGTGGTAAATAACAAGCAGCTGCAGCTCTGGGCTGATGTCTGATTTGTTTTACTCTTTGAAATCTTATATTTGCAATAAAAAGCTCAAATGAAGGCAATGTTCTTTGTTATTACAATAAATCGGTCTGTTTGCCTCACGTCTGATCTGCACCTTTCTCCCACTTTATTGAATATTAGGATTTAAACGGTGAAATCTGTTCATGAATCCACAGATGAGCAGGAGGCCCTGAACTCCATCATGCAGGACTTGGCCGAACTGCATCGCTCCAGCCGTCCTGCCACGTTCCTGTCGGACTTGGGCAAACCCAAAGCCTCCTCGCCCAAGAACCAGGTAATCGCTGGGATGTTCTGGGAGTTGTTAATGAACATGAAAACTTATTGAGGCAATGTTGCTGAGTTTGACTTGTTTCCACAGAACGATGTGAGAGTGAAGTTTGAGTTCAAAGGAGAGAGGAGGTGAGGTTACGTTCTTTAATGCTGTCAGAGCCGGCGAGCTGCTGCAGCCTCTTGACTTCTCTTCTTCTCTGCAGGATCCTGCAGTTTCCTCGACCTGTCAGGCTGGAGGACCTGAAGACGAAGGCTAAGGTGGCGTTTGGTCAGACGATGGACCTTCACTACACCAACAATGAGGTACGAGGCTGGAAGCTGGATCAACCTGAAATAACAAAGGAATGATGAAAAAGAGTGAGATTTCCTCTGTGGCTGGTTTCTCCTCCTGCAGCTGGTGATTCCTTTAACAACCCAGGACGATCTGGACAAGGCGATTGAGCTGCTGGATCGCAGCGTTCACATGAAGAGCCTGAAGATCCTCCTGGTGCTTCAGGTCAGCAGGAAATCCAGATCTTTGTGCTTCTCCGTCATATATTCCTACAGAGAAATGCTTGGAGTAAAGAGACCAGACTTTTCAGCGTTTCTGAAAGGATTAAAACAGGAGTTAAAGTTTAAAGGAAAACTTGGAGAAAATGGAAGATTTGGGTTGAAGGAGCAAATAACTGATCAATTATTTATCATTTAAAGAAACACAAACCAAGAGTTTTAATGTTTCAGGCACACAGGCTCCAGATTTATACACATCACATGTTTTTTACCCTGAAGGATGTTGTTGCAGCGTTACAGACTCCACCTGAGGAGGCAGACGGACTTTAGAATTCAAATCCACTGTGTTGCTCAGTATAAAATCTGACTTGTTTCATGTAAATAAAAATGTTGTTTTCTAGTTTAAAAAACTGCATGTGCTGTTCTGCTTCTCCAGAACCCTTCCTCCAACATGGACCTGCTGCTGTCCCACGAGGAGCTGGACAACACAGGATTTAGGGTGATAGGTGGAGATCCAGGTCTTTCTTCTCTGAATCAGGGCTTTTATTTCCCCCTCACTTCCTGGTTCTTGTTTCCACGTTTACGTTTTTCTCCTCTTTGCTCAGGTCCCCATTCAACAGACCGCAGCTCTCCTCCTCCAGGATACATTCCCGACGCTCTCCAGCAGGTGGCGAGGAACGGCTCCTTCACCAGCATCAACAGCGAGGGGGAGTTCATTCCTGAGAGCATGGACCAGGTACCAGCAGGAGGGAGGTGTGCTGAATAAAAACATGAGGAGGGAACATTTTACTTGATTGTCCTAAAACAGCTGCATGTTTGAGGTGTTAAACACTCATGTTACTTTATCCTGGTGAGTTTATGGATCTCTGTGGCCTTTTTAACGAAGCCCTGAAAGAGCCAAATATCATAGCTGCTAGTATTAATTTGTTCTTCCTCCTTTCCCTGAGTTTTGCGGTGCACCCGCCTCTGTGGAGGAAATGTTAAGGCCGTGATGGGAGCAGGGCGGATGTGGACCGTTACAAACTCAGGCTCGGTACATGGACGTGTTTCACTCGTGTGGACCGTGAAGACGTTCAGGCAGGAGTCACCGTGTTCCCGGCAGCTCTGTGCAGTTTTCCTGTTGCCTCAGATATTTCATTAACTAATGCAGCTGCAGATCAGAGGATCCAAAAGTTAGTTTTATTTTATAGGTTGTGGAAAGTTTAACATTTAGAGAAACTCGGAGAATAACGCTCAGGGATTTCCTTTTTTAAACGTCATCTCAGGCTGATCCAAAATAATCTGAACTCTCTGATAAAACATGATCAGAGTTTCGGTGGTCTGTGAGTTTCTTGGCGTTCATGTCTTCTTGTCCCTCAGATGTTGGACCCGCTGTCCATGAGCAGTCCGGAGAACTCTGCGTCCGGGAGCTGTCCCTCTTTGGACAGTCCTCTGGACAGGTCAGGACAACGTCATCAGACAAACAGCTGCTGGCAGCGTGAAGTTTAAAAACACCTGCATTACATGAAAACAGTCTCACACGTTTAAAATAAGACCTTCATGTTTTTTCTCCTTGACCTTCAGTGATTATCCTAAATCCAGGATGCCCAGAGCACAGAGTTACCCAGACAACCACCAGGACTTTCCAGGTGAATTTAAAGTTTAGTTTTTATTGCAGGATCTTCTCTTTAAAGCTTTGACCTTTGCCCTCTGAATATCTGCTCCATGGATAAAGAGTTAAACTGCAGCTTTCTAAAAGAAACATTTTTACAGTTTGAAACTTTATTTTCCTGTTGATGCTGAGTCACTTCAGTTAATTTGTTCTTCTGCAGAGTACGACATCCCCGTGTTCGAGAAGTCGGGGAAAGGAGGGACGTATCCTCGCAGATACGGTATTCCCTTCGGCCTTCAGGATTACAGCGACGGGAGGAAGACCTTCCCTCGAGCCCGACGGACGCAGGTTCACAGTTTCCGCTCTCCGGTGAGCTTCAGCCCAACGGAGCAGTCCCCCAGCACCAGCAGCGGCAGCAGCGTCTTCACCCCCGACCTGGAGGAGGCCCCCGGGCCCGCCAGGAGGCGGCGAGGCAGCGACATCGAGCCCAACCCCAACCCCCCGACAGCACCGACCCTCTCCGTCATGGACATCAGCCCCCCCAGCCGCTGTGAGTCCTGCTCTGGGTGTGATCTGGAATGGGAGGCAGTAAACGGTGTCTTCAGTCTGTCGTCTCTTTGCTTTCAGCTCCACGGGCCCCCACCAACTGGCGGCTGGGGAAGCTTCTGGGTCAGGGGGCTTTTGGGCGGGTGTTCCTGTGTTACGATGCAGATACTGGACGGGAGCTCGCAGTCAAACAGGTCCAGTTTGACCCAGAGAGTCCAGAGACCAGCAAGGTGTGTGTCTGCAGTGCTCCGGAAGATCAGCTGTCTGCGAGGAACGAATCGTTGACGTGTTTGTGTTTCACCTGTCAGGAGGTGAGTGCGTTGGAGTGTGAAATCCAGCTCCTGAAGAACCTGTGCCACGAGCGCATCGTTCAGTACTACGGCTGCCTGCGAGACTCCATGGAGCGAACGCTCTCCATCTTCATGGAGCACATGCCTGGAGTCAGTAAACCCCGCCCCCTTCACCGTGGTTTCAGTTTTCCAGGTTAAAGGTCATTCCTGCTGGGAGGTACCGCTTTAATCGAATGTTTCTTTCTCTCTCCTTCCTGTGGCTCTCAGGGCTCCATCAAAGACCAGCTGAAGTCTTACGGAGCGCTGACGGAAAACGTGACACGGCGCTACACCCGGCAGATCCTGGAGGGGGTTTCCTACCTACACAGCAACATGATCGTGCACCGGGACATCAAAGGTGAGCCGCCCCGGTCCGGTTCTCGGTTCAGACTCATTTACTGCGGAGGAAGATGAAACTGAGTGTCGCCGTCTCTCAGGGGCCAACATCCTGCGGGATTCATCAGGAAACGTGAAGCTGGGGGACTTCGGGGCCAGCAGGCGGCTGCAGACCATCTGTCTGTCAGGGACGGGGATGAAGTCTGTGACCGGGACGCCGTACTGGATGAGTCCCGAGGTCATCAGTGGGGAGGGGTACGGCAGGAAGGCCGACATCTGGTGAGGCCGCAGATACACCTGCTTTCAGTTCAGACCCAGAAACTGATCTCAGACCAGGTGAAGGTCTGATCCTGGTGTTAGGGTGTGATGATGATGATCTTTCCATCCTGTTTTCTCTCCTCAGGAGTGTCGGCTGCACCGTTGTAGAGATGCTGACGCAGCGGCCTCCGTGGGCGGAGTTTGAGGCCATGGCAGCCATCTTTAAAATCGCCACCCAGCCTACCAACCCGGTCCTGCCGGCCCACGTGTCAGACCACTGCAGAGAGTTTCTCAAACGGATCTTTGTGGAGACCAAGCAGCGGCCGTCTGCAGACGAGCTACTGAGGCACATCTTTGTACATTAACCTGAGACCTGAAGCCCCGCCCACCTTCAGAGCTGCCAAATACAGCCTTACCTGAAGGAGGCGGTCCTGCCTCTGGCCCCGCCCCCTTCCTTCATGCTGAGACCACTTTGGAGCTGGAAGCAGGTGGGCTGTTCTGCCACCGAGGACGTGATCTTTAGTTTATTTTCTCTGCAACGTGCACCTTAATTTCTGAACCGCGGAGAAGTCGAGCACTTCCTGAAGACGAGTCGTTTCCTCAACCCTTCGGGAGCGGGACCTGTCCGTGTTGTGGACCTGCAGGAGGTGAGGCCCTGACCCGACCCCAGAATGTAACCTCCTGCCAAACCCCAGAGCGACTGAAGACCTGGACCTGCTGCTACAGATGAAACTGAACCGCCGCTGCAGAGACCACTCCCCGAGGAGTTTCCTCTCTCCTGCCTTTGTCTGCATCTCCTCCTCGCTCCTCGCTCCTCGCCGGCCCCCGTCTTTGCCGTGTGCCTTTTTCTGTTTTTCAACCCGGTTTAGGAACAAGTCTGGACTTTGTGTTGTTCTGCTTCCTGGATGAACTGCCTTCACACCAGCTGCTCTCAGTTCAGCTGCTAATGTCTGTTTATGCCTTTTCTGTAACAGGAGCGTCTGAGCGCATGTTTCTGACCCCAGATCAGCTCGGTCAGACGGAGCCAGGCCTCCCTACTTCAGCTGCAGCTCCTCAGATGAGCTCTCCTCTGCTTCACCAGATCTTTAAGTTTAAACTCCGATTCGACAGAAAGTGACCTGATGAGATTTATTTATTGATGATGAGCTCTGGTGTTCTGCTCTGACAGAAGCAGGAGAGGAACATCTGAGGAGTGCAGAGCTTCAGCCCTCACACTCCGACGGCGTTCAGTTTTACTTTAGGCTCTCCTGTTTGACGGCGGAGCGACGAGCCGCAGCTGGAGTTGGTTCTGACCCGCTCTGCAGCCGAGTCTGGGTTCATTTTCTCACCTCATACACTCCTACAGGTCGGGCTCCCGCCTGAAGATGTTTACAGGATCTTATTTGACAGCAGTTACTGTTCCCGCCAAATTAAAAGCATCAGCTCCATTCACCGATCTCTCCTCGGTAACACCTGGTCCTTGTGGTGATCATGTAGTTCTCAACGATCAGAGTCATTTCAGTCTGGTGAGCAGAAGAGATTTCAGGCGTTTCTGCTTTGTAAAGGTGCAATCCGAACATTTTCATGTTGTTGTGTCAGGACGAGGTTTGTAACGGTACGCTCAGTTCAGTCCGTTTGTGTCGGCATGCATGGATTCTTTTCGTTTACAGAGAACAGACTGTGGTACGTCGTAACCTCGGTGACCGCAGCTTTAAAAGCAGGAGGTGGTGGATCTCTGAAAGCACTTAGAGTCAACTTAACGGTTCAGAAAGTTTCAGCTCAGGCTGTGGAACCTGACGTTCTGCGTTAGAACGGAGAACGTGTCTCACCTGTCTGCACTATCCACCATCCTGTCCTGGTTCCCCTCACCGACTGTCGCTGAAGCATCTCGCTTCACAACCTTTCCTTTGCACATTTTAAAGACTGTTTTTGATTTTACTGTCCGTGTGTGTGTGTGTGTGCGCGCTCTGAAGGTCCAGTTAATCTCTACTGAATGTAATGTGTCATTTTCTCCTTCAGGTGGATGAACTCTTCAGTAACAGTATTTGTCTCCTGCAGATACACCTGTAGTTCTCTCTTTAGCCACTGCTGCCACTCCCGTGTGTGTGTGTGTGTGTAAACGTGCATTTACTGCAGAATTTGCTCATTGGACACAGCGCCCAAAAAGCCTCGAGCATTCTGACTGTAGAGAACATTAAAATAATAATGAAATGTAAAAAAGTGTAAAATAAATTGTACCTTTTTTCTTTGTTTTTTTTTAAAAAAGTCCTCTTGTATCCCCGTTTGGTCTCTGTGGATTGTAAAAGAAGCCATGTTTATAATTCTAATTGGTTTGTGACCAATACGCCTGTTTATATCAGATCTGTATATCAGTGGTACGCATAATTTTTTAATATATATTTTTTATTTTCCTTTTTTTTTTTTTTTTTTAAATGGGAAATTTTATGCATGGTTGGGTCTTGAGAGACGCAGCGGTGCAATCGAATGGTTGCTGTTTTTTGGCAAAATTCGTGACTATTGAGACAACTGTGTTCATAATTACAATTATGACTGATGAAAACAATTAAAGATATTTATTTCACATCAGAACTCTGTATTTTGTCTTTACCTCATCTCTAGGTTGACCTAAATGTTTTGAGTTTGCTAAACTTTGTAATTTGCAAAACAAATGTTTTTAATTTATCCTCATATTTTTTTAAAACTTTATTTTAGATCAATTTCCAGAAGAAGTAACATTAGTCATCTTTATATCTTTATTGCAATCTGTTTTTCTCCAAAACATCCTGCCTCTGTAGAACTAATATAAATTTAATAAAATAAAAAATAAGCAAATTTATTCAGTTTAAACGCAGAAAAGACTAACTAAAACCTAAAAACTGGACCGAACCAGAGTCTGTTCACGGAACCGGGCTCTTTGCGCCCTCTTGTGGTCAAAAATAGGAACAACAACAAGGAAATTAATGCTGCTTCCGGTTAATACAAAATAAAAGCTTGTACAAGAGTTGCATTTTATTGTGTTAAGCCGGCGGGGCTCAGATATTCTTCTCTGTAAAACCCGAATAGCTTCTAAAACAAATCTAAAAATCATAATATTTAGTAAATTTATAGTCAATGGAACCGCACAATCTATGTGCACTTTATTTTTTGACACCGTTTCCTGACGGGTTTGTATTAATCTTGACAGTTAATGCAATAAATAGTTTTATTTTTTTATGTAGGTGCAAAAACTAACAACTTTTTAGCCTAATATTACGCAATTCTTGAGTTTTCTTGGAAAAAGAACCAAAACAACAAAAAAAAAGAACTCCAACCGCATCATTTGGGGCTCTTCCGCCACCTGGTGGCCAAACATGTAACTACAACAACAACAAAATAAAGATGGAGAAATTATAAATATAAACTTTTTCCAGTTTAAACAAAACAAATGTTTTTGGGATTCGCTTTTCTGTTTTTATATTAATCTTAGAATAAAACAATATAAGCGATTTGTAGTGTTTTAAAGAAAGGAGTAGACATGTCTGTAATATTTCAAGCTGTTTTCACATCCGTCTTCTTGTGGATTAAAAATAACAATTTTAAATCTTTAAAAGGATTAGTATTTTACCATTTAGACCAGTGTTTGTTATATTTACACATAAATTTATTTACCAAATCAGATTTCAATCATTTCATCACAAACTGTAAACATGTAGTTACAACAAATGTCCACCAGAGGGCAGCAGAGACAGCTCTGATTATTGGAAAGTTGTTTTTATTATTATTAGTAGTATTTTCTTGTCCGTGAGGTCCCTTTTTGTTTTAATCCTGATACTGTTCAGGTGCAGAAGGAAAGCAGGAAGTCTCTGCTGACAGAAAAACCTCAAACTTCTTTCAATCCTGCTGTAATTCTGAGTTAAACAGCATTAAAGTCACAGTTTCAAACATCTCACAGTCCTGATTAATGTTATTTGTTCAACACTGACGAGGACCTGAGTTAAAACAGGTTTAATCAAGCAGCAAATAAAAATAGAGGATAAAACAACCTAAAAAATTATAAATACAGAAAATATCAGTTTAGCCTACATTATTTATAATCAGTGAAAGAAAAAATACTTAGTTGGATTTCCATGTTAACAGAGCAATAATTATTACTGCTAATATATTCATTTCTGCAGCTCAGAAAGTAGTTTTTAGATTCTGCAGCTGGTTCTGGACTGGTTCTGCAGCTGGTTTCAGCTGGTTATAGTTAGTTTTATCCTGATTTCTGGCTTGACTTCAAACCAGTTTAAAGTGGTTCTGGGTCCACTTTGTCCTGGTTTGTGGCCTGGTTCTGGAGCAGGTTTGGACCGGGTTTACACCGGTTACAAAGAACCAGAGATGAAGGCAGCTCTGAGGAAGAGGAGGAGATGAAGGAGGCTTTTATTGTGAAAGAATGAAGGAGGAGAGACAGTCGGAGGGAGGACTCTGAGTTTAAACTTGAGTTACAGACACACACATGTATATACACACAACCACACACACGCACACCCCTGTATTCTCTTCCACACACATACACACACTCTTTCTCTCTCTCACACGCTCTATCTTACACACACACACACACACTCGCTGTAGGAGGATCCAGGTCAACATGCTCTGCTTCAAAGGTGAGAAAGAAGTTTGTTGTTTATTTCTGGTCTGCCTCATTTATCTTCATGCACCTCTGCATTGAGTGTGTGTGTGTGTGTGTGTGTGTGTGTGTGTGTGTGTGGGCGTGAGTGTGTGAGCTTCTTTCTGTGCACAGAAAGAGATTAATGGAGGGTATAAAGGGTGCAGAAGATGCAGTGTTTCAGACCTTCTTGTGCAGCTGTTGCTATGGTTACGGGTAAATGCTTGTGCGGACTGTAGCAGCTGCTGCTGCCGCCGACTGTAGCTCTCAGACTTCGTGTCTCGTGGCAAACGTTGTGGGTCAGGAGACGAGCATTCTTGAGTCTGATCCATGTGTGTGTTTGTGTGTTTAATGAGTGCTGGCCTGTCGAGGCAGGCTGAAACATCCCATTCAGCCCCTCAGACACAGCTGGAGCACACACACACACACACACACACACACACACAGCGTGGACGTGGCTGCAGTAATAAAGGTTTGTTTACAAACTGAAGTGGTTCTGCAGCTCTTCTTTTATTCCAGTAGAACTTTCTGAAGCTGTTCTCTAAGGAACCTTTCGGAGGTAATTCTTGGTTCCATTTTGTTGTTTTCTTTGTCGTTCTTCATCCTGTCGTCTTCTTCTGGCTTCATGTTCGTCTTTCTGCAGAGTTCTCCTAAACTAAAGTCTTTAAGGTGAATTTATTGCTCCTGTTTTCTGTAACTTTGCAGCATTTAGTGTTTTTTTTTCTGTTTGTTTTAGTTGTTTTTTCTTTTTTCAGATTATTTCTGGTTGTTTTTTGTCCTACAGCCTGGATGGATGGATGATGGACGGATGGATGGATGATGGATGGATGGACAGATGGACGGATGGACAGATGGATGGA
>NC_051452.1:4974354-4982198 GCF_001649575.2 Kryptolebias marmoratus | reverse complement strand
TGATGGATGATGGATGGACAGATGGATGGATGATGGATGATGGATGGACAGATGGATGGATGGACAGACAGAACCCCACGGTTCTCTCTCCTGGTTCTGGTTCTGGAGGGTTCTCAGCTGGGTTCTTGTCTCTCAGAGGACGTCCATCAGCAGAAGTTTCTCTGGAGGACTGAGACAGAACCCTGACCGGGTTTATGAAACGGGTCAGAACCAGCCGGACTGACAGGAGGACCGTTGTTTGGGTTTCTGCATGGGTCACCTGTTTGTTTGTTTTTCTGTAACAACTGTTACTGTTCGTTTATTTTGTTTTCATTCATTAATTTTCTGTAGTTTTTTGTTTCAGTCGTCCAGTTTTATAAATGAGCGTTAATCTGATAAAAGGACATAAATATGAGTTAAACAGAACGAAGACCTGATGCTTCCTGCATAACCAAACATCTGGCAAACATCTGGTCCTTCTGACACCAAACAACGACATCATTATTAATCCAGAGTTCATCTCATCTGTCTTTAAACCGTCCAGGTGGTTTTATAACTCATCAGCTTTAAAAATCAGATTTATAACTGATCCTCGAATTAGAAAAACTTTTATTTTTTAGCTTTGTACTAAACTAAGATGGCTGAAAGTTTAAATTTGAATATTTTTGACTTGATGAGCAGATTTGCTTTGTTTTCTAACATAACTTAAATCAAACAAAAGTTTAGTTTAAGTCCCACGTTTCTCCAAACGTCTGGAGAATAACTCAGAAAAGAAAACATTTAAACACTGCATCTGTTTTAATGAGGTTTATGTTCAAAGATAAAGCCTAAAATAAATGATCTTTTTTCTGTTTCTAAACATCCTGAATTTAGTTTTATTTCAGTCAATAAATAACTTCTTATCTTTAAATTTAAACGTCTCACAAACTTTGTTCTGTTTTTAAACAGAAAATTTCATCTGCAAATAAAATAAACTGTAGAATTTAAGGCCCAAATGTTAATAATTATAAACACCCTCAGTGTGTCCTTTCTGTAATAATGAGCTCATTCTTCTTCCTTTAGCTCTTTAAATCTTTCATTATTTGTCTTTTCTGGTTATTTTTCTTCCCTGTTTTGTGTTTTTTCTTTGACTTTTTTTATTCCTTTAAAGAGTTTTACATCTTTTATGTTTCTTTGTCGTCATATTTACAAATGAATCAGTGAGTTTTTTCATTTTGCTGCTTCTGTTCTTGTATTTTTCCATGAACCCAGTCTGTTAAAGACCCGGTAATCCTCAGACGCTGCCTGACTTTAGTTGTCGGTGTGTTTGCAGCAGAGGATTAATCCGTGTTGGAACTTGTTGTGTGTTTCCATCAGAAAGCTGTGGAGGTTTCGGTAAGTTCTGATGGACTCTGACCTCCTGAGGTCCAGAACCGTCACAGGAACTCAGCAACACGTGGTTCTGGTGTCCAGGTGAAAACCTGACACCAGCCATCTGTGGACCTGGATAATCCCCGTGAGCAGATTAAACCCAGAGAGGACAGGAAGCACAACGCTGTCAACATGTTCTGGACCTGTGGAGAAGACCAAGGTTCTGGGTTCTGGAGGAACCGGAGGAACGTGAAGCTGCAGAGGTTTGAGTCCCAACCTGAACCCGATTCTGAGCTTTTATTATGAAAATGTTTTGCTTTTTGCTTTTTTGAAAACTGAACTTTTTTTCTCTAAAAGATAAAAAGACTGAAGACTCTTTAAACATTTACTTTGAAATCCTGAAAGAAACACCTTTATTCTGCTTTTACTTTGAAGGCCTGACATTACTCTTCTGCTACAGAGTTACAAAACCCTTTTTTAATTCATCAATCTATCTGGGACCTTTTATTGTGAAGGATTTGGAGAAGACTTGATATCTCTGGGACCTTTATTGTGAAGGATTTGGAGAAGACTTGGTATCTCTGGCACCTTTATTGTGAAGGATTTGGAGAAGACTTGGTATCTCTGGCACCTTTATTGTGAAGGATTTGGAAAAGACCTGGTATCTCTGGGACCTTTTATTGTGAAGGATTTGGAAAAGACTTGGTATCTCTGGCACCTTTATTGTGAAGGATTTGGAAAAGACTTGGTATCTCTGGGACTTTTATTGTGAAGGGTTTGTAAGATCCAAACTTTTCCGGATCTGTATGATGACGTGTCAGAACCGTTGTTGGAGTTTTGTTCAAACAACAAACCGACCTGGAAACGGTCTGAAGAGGAGCTGAACAGTCCATCGCTCACAACAAGATGATTTCATACGTGGAATGCCTGAGCGGTGAGGGGGCGGGGCCTGGCGTGACAGCACACTGCTGGAATAGGGGTCCTGATGAAGAGCGAGATGAGCTGCTTCCAGGCAAGATGGCCGTCCTCCAACCCAAAACGGAGGGCAGCTTGAGGCGGCGCCTGCTCAGTGCCAAAATCCATCAGCAGCAAAACGCCATGCTGGGCCTGAACCGAGCAAACAGGCCGGGGTCCCCCTCAGGGGACAGAAAGCCCCTCCCACCTCAGAGTCCAGGTAACAGTCCCTGGCAACTCCCACTGCACCCCCATGTTGGCTCCGAGGCTCATGGGAAGTTCTTCCTCACCCCAGAAGCTCGTGGGAAACCCCAGATGCAGTTCCCATCCCTTCAGGTGCAGCGCCCGTCCTGCTCCGTCCTCACCCATCGGCGCCGAACTAGTTCCTGTCCCCCATCACCAGAACCTCGCCCCGGCTATGCCTTACCTGTCCCCTCCCCTTTGAGCGTCACAGCTCCCCCCAAGGAGCCAGAGGTGCCACCACAGTACCGCTACCAGCCCACCAAGAGGCCCAGATTCTTCTGTTTCAGGCGCCGCCGAGGAAGACGGTCCAAACAGGAAGCTCTGATAACCACGCCTCTTCTGCAGAAAGGTACTGCTTGAAATTCTGAGTTCAACTTTTCCCTCATAGTGCTGCTGGTAAGACGTTCTGGTAGAACTTCAGCTTGCTGCTGCTTCGTCCTTCACCTGGAGTCCTCGTCACTCGTTCCACCTCTTCCCAGATGTTTTTGTTCATCTGATCGGCCCACTTTGGTCCTGGCTGTCCTTAGTTCTTCCCTTTGACCCCTTTTGACACCATTCGATCCTCAGTGTTGCCATTATTTGTCTTTCAGCCCAGTTTGGTTCCAACCAGCATCCTAAATGGTCCAACGGAATCCTAACTTTCTTTTAGCTCGTTTGTCCAAAATAACCTGGCTGGCTGCTTTACGACCCAAACTCTTCAAGTGGTGCTATCCAAGATTTCTTGGCTCTACTTGGAATTGTTGCAGGTCCCAGATTGTCCCAGATTGTTCCAGATTGTCCAAGGTGTCCTGGCTCGTCCCTATTGGGCCCTAAATGGTTTTAGTTGGTCTGTTTTTGTGGCACCAAATGGTTAGTCTTTCTTCGGTTAACTTAGTGTGGTTCCAAAAAAAAACCCCAGCTGACTTGGTTTGTTCCTCTGATTTCCTCAGTGGTGACGACCCTCCATTTTGGATTGTTTAGAATCAGTTTGTGTCGTCCAATGATGCCAAGGACCATTTTAACCCTCTTAGAGCCGGACCAGAACTCGTCCAAACCAGTAAGGCTGGAGCTACTGTACTATATTTAAGATGGGACTTTATAGACCGAGACCAGAAAAAGACAAACCAGAACACAAAGGGAAATATAAATGAACGCTCAGAGAAGCACGATAAATAAATCCTTTATTTACATTTCTTTCTATCTTACTGTAGATAATGAACTTATTACACCAACTTCATTCTGTTTGTTTACATCTAATCTTGGATTTCAGTACATTTTACATTTATTTTAGCCATAGATTTGGTCTAAGTATCAATGAGTCTTTGGACAAAGAACTACTTCAGGAAACCTTTGTCAAGTTCAATGATCCAGAGTTATAGTCACAAGCTTTCCTGAGCAGAAAAGAATCAGGATGTTAACCCGGTCCAGAGGCGGTCCAACTTCTTTAGGCTCCATCTTGGATGTTATCACACAGAGGAGACCTGGATTAGATGGATCAGTGTTCCCGATCTTTGTTGGAAGAAATGGACCAAAGACAAACAGGGGTGATGGTTCTGGGATGGTCCGGGCTTGGATCGGGGTTCTGATGGTGGTGTTATTGTAGGAAAGTCCAGCATGGATTTACAGCACTGTCTGCTGCTTTCAAGGACCTTCTTTTTCTGGGACATCTGAGCGTTTTTACAAAGATGATGACAGCTGAGAGTTAAAACACACAAAGATGGAAAATAACCCAAATATGAAGCCAGCAATAAAAGGCATGAAATATTAGAGGTTCTTGCTCTGTGGAATGAAGGAAAAGTCAAAGTAAATGTATTTTATTATAATTATTAGCTGCATTTTTCATACCATTCAAAATATTTTTAATTCACAATTAAATTTGAGTATATTTGGTTTAATTTAACCAGATTAGGACGCCTCTAAGTGAGATTTATTTTTGTTTTCATCAGTTTGATCCCAGCAGGCCTGTGCCTTCTGTTTAATTTGTCAGGAAACACTTGTTATTGACCACATGACTGGTTTATATTCAGGTCTGCTTGTGTACGATGACCCAGTTCAGTCCGGTGCTGAACACAGCGTTCGCCTCCCAGTTTCTTCATGTTTGAATCAGAATATTAAAGCTTTCTGCCTGCAGATCTTTGTTAACACCCTCTCCCTCTTTGTGGTGATTGTGTGATCAATAATGCATCACAGCCTCAGTCAGCTGTTATTCTCAGAAAAAACACACCAGCTCCCTTAATGACCTCCTCTGTGTGTAATCTGCTTGTGAAGTACGTGTGTGTGGGGATTAGCTGCAGCTCCATACGCTACGCTAAAGGCTAATTCCTGTAGGAACAGATGAACAGGCCTTATGGCCACAGCAGCTGCTAACTGGAGGCTTCACTTCCACCTGGATATCAGCCGTGTGGTCCAGGTGAACCACACCTGTTAGGAACAACATTCAGTCATGGTTGGAGTATTGAACTCCATTTTGGTGGTGTAAAGCCCTGCCTAGTGATTGGACAGCAGTGAGAGTCCAGATTAGAACCTGCTGGGACTTAATCTATCAGTGCGACATAATGGTATCGTGGCCTAGTTGGTGTCTAATTATTGAAACTAATTAAACCGTGTGGAGGAGAAGATGAACAGACAGAGAGGCTGTCAGCCTTGAAGACGGTAATTAGCTTCTCGACGTGGCCCACATACAGCAGTCGACACAATTACAGGCTGGAACCGTCCCAGTTTGTCACTGGTGATGAAGGTGAACAAGGTCAACAACCGGACTGGTGATACAGAAAATATGAAGACGCCACGGAGAAGGCTGCAGGGTCGGCCACAGAGAGAACCAGATCTTTAAGGTCTGAGTGAAGTAAGAAACACAAATTAAATACGCTGAGGGGCAGAATCAGGAGAACGACAAAAAGATACAACATGACCATAAAGAAACACAAAAAACAGCAACAAAAAAATACAGAATGACTTAAAAAGAACCAAAATGTGCAAACAGACCAACAGAAACAGAAAGTTTTAAACTGATAAAGATGTAATCAACCTTAAAGATGATCCAAAGACACAAAAAGGATAAAAAGATGCAAAAAAGAGGACTCAAAACAACAACAGAAAGCAAAACACAAAACGGTAAAACACACAAAATGACTTAAAATAATCAAAAGTAGCTTTTAATGAAGGAATGCATATCACCCGCCAGAGTTTGAAACAAAGATCTCAGCCGTCTGTTCGGGTGGCAGCATGTTGGGAATGACTCTCAGCTACTACCACAGCAAATCTGAGCCCAGGGTCTGTAACACAAACTGAGTTCAAGCCAGTTTGATGTGGCAGCCATCTTGAATCAGTCAGTTGTAGATGCGCTTCCAGTGATTACTCTCTGAGAGCTTTATTAAACTCCATCTAAAAGACAAATAAGAGAAGATAAGATAAACTTTATTGATCCCACCTGGTGAAATTTGCACGTTACTGCAGCTCAATACAGACAGGTTGAGATGAAAAAGAAAACACTATGTACATCATATATATATATATATATATATATATATATATATATATATATATGTGTGTACACACATATACATTAACCAAATGAGCACACACACACACAGATTACATGATCGCCCACCTCTCATGACAGGAAGCAGTAAATCGGCAGGAAAATGGTGCTTCAGTGGCCACAAAGACAAAAACTACTAATACACAGAGGAATAAATGATCGTAAACATATTAAAATTAACTATAAAAGTTCTAAATGAACTACAGAGAAATGTTGAAATAATTGGAAGAAGATGCAAAACAAACAGAAACACAAGTGGCTGCAAAGACACAAAATGTGACTACAAAAGAATTAAAATGAAACAAAAGGACTTATTTTATGTCTCAAACAACGGCTGAAATGTGTCCACATTTTCTGTTTTCACTGTTCATCATTGTCTAATAATCCCTGAGGAGGAGTCTGTCCTCTTTCTTCATCATGTCCCTCAGTCTGAGCTGTCCTCACAGAGAATAAAGACAATCCGCCTCACATCAGACACACACTTTCCCTTCATCTTCAAAGCAACACGTCCACGCAGTGTTTCAGGTAACCTTCATCACCTGGTGACACTCATGAAGGGCGCACACGTGCACTGGCTCGCTGCCAGCGTGGCCGGTGTGTGTGTGTGTGTGAAGAGGAGGGGGCAGAGGAGTGGGAGGAGAACAGCGTCGCAGCGAGTCGAGCTGCATTACTGCTGCTGCTGCTCGCCGGCTCGGTTTCTCTCTGCTGCAGCCTCAGGAGTGTGTGAGTGTGTGTGGGTGTGAGTGTGTGGCGTCATTATGGTTCTGATCAGAGCAGCGATCAAATCCGTCCTCAGGTACCTCAGTAAGACCACAGGTGAGTGCTGCGGTGTTGATGATCGGTAGATTAATGACGGGGTCAGAGAGCATCCCTGTTTTAGGTAAAGCTCTCTGACGATGACCTCATAGAAATCCTGCTCTCTAATTGGCTGTTAGCTTCATTCTAAAATCATATAAAAATAGTTCAGGTCAGCAGTTTTACCTGTGTTTGAAACCAGCGGTGTTCTGTACTACATGGAGATTCAGTAACGCTGCAGGTAATCGATTCAGAGATCCTCTCAAGGACTCCAGGACCCTCGTCTTCAGAAGAACCTGCTCAAGGACCCTCTAAAATCCCTCAAAAACTGGTATTTTGCAAAGACCACTGGGGATTGCTCAAGATCTGATACCTCAGTGATCGTGTAAAATCTCTTAAGATTAGACTTCCTCGACACTCAAGGACACCTGGAGAAAACTGTTTCAGTGACCCATGACTAATGGAACCTCCTGAAGGACTCCCAGGACCTGCTTACGGACTACAAGGTTTCTTTTTATTATCTCTGAAGGCTGTTAAGAATTTTGTGGACCCACTGTAAGACAGTAGAAGCCCCCATGTTCTCACTCTTTGGCTGGGTTCAGGACGGTCTGATGGATTTGTAGCTGAGGTATCCAAAGTTGGAGTGAAGACCTCCCTAAGGGTGGATGTTTGAGGAAGATCATTAGAAATCAAATTGAGTTTAAGAATGATTACCATTAGCATAGTTTGATGGCACCAGCAGTGGTTCTGCAGCAGTTCTGCTCCACCTGATTGGCTTCATCAGCTGCACCTGAGAGGGTGGGGCTTACAGGTGGCTCTCGGGTGGCTTTCGGGCAGTTCTCAGGCGGCCTTCAGGCGGCTCTCGGGTGGCCTTCAGGCGGCTCTCAGGTGGCCTTCAGGCGGCCTTCAGGTGGCTTTAGGGCGGCTCTCGGGTGGCCTTCAGGCGGCTCTCAGGTGGCCTTCAGGCGGCTCTCGGGTGGCCTTCAGGCGGCTCTCAGGGGGG
>NC_051452.1:4959478-4960329 GCF_001649575.2 Kryptolebias marmoratus | reverse complement strand
GGTGGCTCTCAGGTGGCCTTCAGGCGGCTCTCGGGTGGCCTTCAGGTGGCTCTCAGGTGGCCTTCAGGCGGCCTTCAGGTGGCTCTCTGGCGGCTCTCAGGTGGCCTTCAGGTGGCTCTCTGGCGGCTCTCAGGTGGCTTTCAGGTGGCTCGAGGCAGATCACCACAGGGGCTGTTGGTTACCTGAGATGGTTTGCTTATTTTCAACAAGTGTTTTTAATGATAAATATGTTAAACTACTCAACTTGTGTTCAGTCTCCATTTTATGTTTGGACCCAATGAGCCGGGTCGTAACAAAACCAAACCATAATCATGAAGGCGGTTTTCATGTTTGCTGAGGCTGCTTCTTGTTTGTTCAGGTTATGTTCGTATTCTTCAACCAGTGGTAGTTGGGGCTTTACGGCTGTTTGGTTAAATCTTTTTGGTGTCCTGGACATTCTTAAAAATCACTTGAAGTTGCTCAAGAACCTGTGGTTCTTCTGTATGAGAACCTGATCCCAGAACCCTCTGAATGCCAGTGGACCTGAACAGAAGCCCACAGGTAACCAGAAACACCATTAATACCTGCTGAAGGACCACCTGAAGGTTCTCAGTGGTCAGCAGTAACTCTGTGAGGGACTCTGGAACCAGAATTTGCTTACAGGACGTCTAACAGGATAACTGTCTCCTTCGAGAAGTTCAGGTGCAGCTGAAGGACATGAATGTCTATATTTGAACTTCTGGTGCTTCTTTAAAATCCCTGAGACCTTACTGAGGTTTTTAAAGACTTGTTCACCTGAGCTATACCAGTCGAACTTGGATACCACTGAGAACGCACCATAATCTACACAGAGTTTCTCAGGGGGAGTTTCA